>NW_025322588.1:0-58611 GCF_020085105.1 Siniperca chuatsi | reverse complement strand
AAAGAGAGACCGAGTCCTTTCAAGGTGGTCCAGACCTCCTGAGCTCTGTAGCAGTCCATCAGGAGGTGCTGTTGTGTCTCATCGGAGTTAAAATAAATCACTGGACAGACTTTAGTAGCGACATAACAACTCCACGAAACCACAGCTCTCACAAGGAGAGCTACTAAAATCACACCAGTTTATCTTAAAGTGCTGGTATTGTGCAATAAAATCACTCTAAGTGAGTTTGTAATAGGGGCCACGTCTGTCTTTGCCTCGTCTCTTCTGCCACTGTGAGCGATCTCCGACCCAGAGAGCATTCCTGGAGATGGCAACACTTACATTTTAACAACAGCAACAAACTGACCCCCAGCTCTAAAGCTCCCAGACCCCCAAAGTCTCTGCTTTTAAACAGCAGCTCCCTTTTGGTTACCTCCCTGGTTGCTCCCCAGACTAAGTTCACACACTGTTTGTTGAGCTGGATCACCATTTTGTGTGAAGGGGGGAAGATGTTCGCCAGGAAGAGGAGTTTGGACAGGATGAAAGTTTTGACGATGTTATTTCTTGATTTATAATTTGTATTTTTGTTCTCCCATTTTTTAACCTCTTCCTTAATTTCACGCAGTTTTGTCTCCCAGTTCTTCATTTCCAGTGATCTCTGGAAATGAAGTCAAAGGCTTTCTTCTGCTCAAGGCCAACAATAAAAAGACCCTTTTTATCTGGATTGTGTAAAATGTCTCAGAGGACGCTCAGATTGTCCCACATGAGCCGACCTTTAACGGCACACGTCTGCTCTTTAGCTGTAAATTCATCTAATATGTCGTTTAATCTGTTCAGAATGATCTTTGCCAGTGTTTTATAATCTGTATTCGTGACAGTGAGACGTCTGTGATGGTCCAGATCTGTGTCGTCGCCTTTCTGAAACACCAGACAGACCCCTCCCTGATAGAAAGAGCCCCCATACAGCCGCTGTTCAGACCTTTGTCACACACTGAGGCGAGGAGGTTCAGGACATTTAGTTGCTGGATGGCCTGCATCACCTCATCTTTTCTGATCTCCCCAGTCAGCTGAGAGAAGTTCAGTGAGCTGTCACTCTTTCCAGCAAAACAGCCACACAGTCACTTTCACTTTCTATTGTTTTATATGCATTAGCACATGAAGCTCTCACCACTTCTCTTTTCCGTATTTCACTATGAACAGCAGCACCGTCTGGGTTTTTATGGATCTAATGAATTGACTTTGAATGAGTTTTTGAGCTATTTTCAGGGCGTGGAGTATGTTTCCTCTGTTGTTTCTGTCTGTTTGTTTCCAGATGCTGTAGAATAATTCATCCTTTAAGTTCTCTGTTTGTGTTTTTAAATCTGCCATAGTTTCATCTTCTATTAAGGAGCGTTCCTTCATGTGTTTTAAAACAATCTGTAGTTTGATTCAAATGTTGTGTTGTCTGTTAGCTTTACCTTCCAGCCGCAGGTCTGCCAGCGTCCAGCCCCTCCACTCATCACCGCGTGCTCCCCAAAAACTGCTCCAAAGCTTTTCTGGCGTCCACATTTCTTCACTGCTGAAGTTTCCCTCCGTGTTAGCAACCCGAGCCGACGAAGCGACGCTCAAATCCTGCTTTTATTCCGTGTTTTCACTCCTCTGCTTCTGCTTCTTCTTCTTCTTTCTTCTTTCTTCTTCTTCTTCTTCTTCTTCTTCTTCTTCTGCTTCTTCTTCTTCTTCTGCTGCTTCTTCTTCTTCTTCTTCTTCTTCTTCTTCTTCTTCTTCTTCTGCTTCTTCTTCTTCAGGTTTTATGGCGGTTGTGTATCAGCGTTATGGTGCATTACCGCCACCTACTGGACTGGAGTGTGGATCGGGACTCTAACTAAACCTTCACTAATGATTAAAGAAAAGAAACTGAGATGAATCCAAAACAAATAAAAATAAGTAAATAAATAACTTCTGTAACTAATCACAGCATATCTATATTCTCTCTATCAAACGTGTTCTCTAAGATAATGAGACGACAGCAGATAACACTTCTCTCCAGAACCTGTTTGTGAAAGATCTCGTAGATCAGACCTGGTCTTTATTTCTTTAAGGTTGGGCGTGGCTTCTCTTCTCTCGGCGTCGTGTTTTGGACAGTAAATCATAACATGTTCTGCAGTTTCTTCTTGCTCACAGACTGCACATCTTCCTGTCTGATGTTTTCCTGTTTTCCATAATGTGCTGTTTAATCCTGTGGGACCAAAGCGGAGCCTGGATATTACTGTTTCCTCTCTCCTGGTTCTCCCCGTTTTCCTCCTCACGCCGACTTTCCTTTGACTGTTGTAGAACCGCCTTCCTGTTCTCTCTTCTTCCTCCTTTCTCTCAGCTTCTGCTTAACTGTGGTCTTCATGTCCGTTTCACTGAGGGCTACTGTAACGTCGCTGCGACTTGTTTGCGTGGCTTCCTTTGCGCACTTGTCGGCTGTTTCGTCTCCTGTGATTCCTGCATGTGCTGGGATCCACGCAAACGTCACCTTCAGCCCCATCGTTTGAGTTCTACATAGAGTCTGCTGTATCTCTGTGAGACGTCCGGTCTGCTTCCAGCTGATTGCTGCCGAGCTGGAGTCTCAGAGGCCTCACATCTTCAGAATCAGCAGCATCTCCCCTGTACGCGCCGATACTCCGTCACCGATTCGTTTGCCAATGTTCATGTTGAAATCTGGAGCTGTGAATGAAACACCAGTGTTGTTAGCTGCGCTCTCTGAAGCGTCTGTAGAAATGTTCACGTAGCCGTGGTAGATGCTTTCTATATTTGTCTGTATTATCTGCGGATGGAAAATAAGCTCCTCGTCTTCGCTCTTGTTGCTGAGCCGTGTGAGATCTACAGTCGGGTCAGGGAGCGTCCAAGGGTGCGTTACTGGGAGCGACACTGCTGGACTAATGTTTATTCCAGTTCTTCCTGGTTCTTCTGCTCTCTGCTCAGCTGTCCGTCCAACACTGTCTGTGTCTGTCCTTTTCCCAGCAGGGTTTTAGTGCATCGAGATGATCTTCATTATGTCCTTTAAATGAAGCCAATAGTTTAAAGACAGCTGCGTTCTCCCATCTCCACTTGTAGCGCTGACGTCGGGCTCGTTCTGATGGCACCTGGACACGGTCTTAAAGCCTGATACTGAATGTTGTCTAGCTTTCTGAGAGATGTACTTGCTGCAGATCCAGAATCTAATGCTGATCTTATCGATCCTGTAGATGGTTTTCAGTGCTGATCTCTCGGCCCCCCATTCACTTCCCACCAGACGTCTCGTTACATTTCATCCTTTGTTACTCTTGTCCGTTACCTTCTGAATATGTGCTGCCCGTGTGATTCTTTCATCAAACCACAACCCCAGAAATTTCAGTTGTTTCACTCTCTCCAGTTCTTGATTATATAACTTTAATGTTAAATTACTGTCCTTTCTTTTCCGTGTGAAGAACATTGTCTTTGTTTTGTCTGCTGAGAACTTAAATCCCCACTTAAATGACTGTTCTTCTGTTTTAACAATTGCCTCCTGTAGTTTCTTCACACTAAATTCCAAATTCCTCCCTCGTTTCCATTTTGCCCCATCATCCGCAGAAAGAGAGCATCCCACCCCATTCTCCAAACTCAGAAAAACATCATTTATCATCACAGAAAATAACACAGGACTCAATATACTCCCTGAGGAGCTCCACTTTCAACAAAAACACAACGTACTATGAGCATTAAAATCTCCACAACAAATAACTTCTAATGACAGCTCTTTGCAAGGATTGTAAACATTTCTTTTGTCCAAACTTCCATTACTATCATTTCTTTTCCTGTCTTCTCTCTCTGATGCTTTTCTTACTTTGCTTGTGTTTTGGCTGTGAGTCATGGTCACGCGCCTCTCTGGGTGTTTCCTCTTCAAAGTTTACTTTCACTTCCTCTGAACCTCGAGTCGCAGATAGTTTTCTCCTCTGAAGCTGCAGCTGAAGGTAATGTAACCCGTCTGAAGTGTTTGACTCGTTAACACAAGCTGTCGGCAGCTTAGTTCCACAGAAACAGCAGAAAGCTGCCGCTCCACGCTTCATTTCTCCAAACTCACAGCTCTGAGTTTCACTGGAAACTCGGGACTACAAATCTCCGCCATGTTGTGTCGGTGTCTGGGAGTGTAAGCGGCGGAATAAGAGCAGCAGCAGAGTCAGCGGATCCTCAGCAGCTGGACACAGAGTCGTTATTACTGTGTAGCTCCACTGACTGATGGCTGAAGGCAGCTTTTCCTGCCTGAATCAGCCTGTGGAGGAGGCGGAGACGAGCCGCTGCTCTCCCGCTGTCTGAGCCACTAAATGCGGCCTCGCTCGGCCGGACAGCCGCTGGAGAACAGCTGTTTGTGTCGTTATATTTCCACCACAGGACTGATGTGCAGACAGCAGGAAGGAGCATTCAGAGGGCGCAGAGGAGCTCACAAGCTTTGGTTTGATTAAATAAATACATTATAAAACTATGATTAATGAATAATCAATTCATTATAAATGCTATTAGTTTGAACTTAAACGTGATCAATAATCAAATCAAAGATTTCCTTTAAATGAATGTTGTAATATTTTCTGGAAGGGCTTTATTGAGCCTGCCAGTCTTTTATTTTGGAAGGATCTGTGTGCGCGTGTAACCTCCAGTCGTTGAAAGTAACTGAGTACATTTCAGTACAGTCTTGAAGTACTTGTACTTTCCTTGAATATTTCTGCTGCTTTATAGTTCTGCTCTGTATCTGCCTATATTTGACTGTTTACTTCACTACGTGTTGTTACTTTTCAGATTCAGATTCACTATTAAACATTCAACTTCCTCAAAGTGTATAAAACAGTTCAAAGTGGCTCCACCTCAGCCAGCTACAACACAGAGTTGTAGTTACACATCAGTGACACAATAATAAAGTAATAATATAACAGTGACAGCAGCCGTTCAGATACAGTTGTATGCAAAAGTTTAGGAACCCCTGACAATTTCCATGATTTTCATTTATAAATATTTGGGTGTTTGGATCAGCAATTTCATTTTGATCTATCAAATAACTGAAGGACACAGTAATATTTCAGTAGTGAAATGAGGTTTATTGGATTAACAGAAAATGTGCAATATGCATCAAAACGAAATTAGACAGGTGCATAAATTTGGGTACCCTTGTCATTTTGTTGATTTGAATACCTGTAACTACTCAGCACTGATTAATTGGAACACACAATTGGTTTGGTGAGCTCATTAAGCCTTGAACTTCATAGACAGGTGCATCCAATCATGAGAAAAGGTATTTAAGGTGGCCAATTGAAAGTTGTTGTTCTCTTTGACTCTCCTCTGAAGAGTGGCAACATGGGGGCCTCAAAACAACTCTCAAATGACCTGAAAAAAAGATTGTTCTACATTATGGTTTAGGGGAGGCTACAAAAGTTATCGCAGAAATATAAGCTGTCAGTGTCCACTGTGAGGAACATAGTGAGGAAATGGAGGACCACAGGCACAGTTCTTGTTAAGGCCAGAAGTGGCAGGCCACATAAAATATTGGAGAGGCAAAGGCGAAGGATGGTGAAAACGGTCAAAAACAGCCCACAGACCACCTCCAAAGACCTAAAACATCAACTTGCTGCAGATGGTGTCACTGTGCATTGTTCAACAATTCAGCGCACTTTGCACAAGGAGAAGCTGTATGGGAGAGTGATGCGAAAGAAGCCTTTTCTGCACACACGCCACAAACGGAGTCGCTTGAGGTATGCAAACACACATTTGGACAAGCCAGCTTCATTTTGGAATAAGGTGCTGTGGACTGATGAAACAAAGATTGAGTTATTTGGTCATAACAAGGGGCGTTATGCATGGCAGCAAAAGAACACAACGTTCCAAGAAAAACACTTGCTACCCACAGTAAAATTTGGTGGAGGTTCCATCATGCTGTGGGGTTGTGTGGCCAGTGCCGGTACTGGGAATCTGGTTAAAGTTGAGGATCTAATGGATTCCACTCAATATCAGCAGATTCTTGAGAATAATGTTGAGGAATCAGTCACAAAGTTGAAGTTACACCGGGGCTGGATATTTCAACAATATGCAATAGGGATCGGTGCAATGCAAGAGTGTGTGCAATAGGGATCAGTGCAATATAAGGGTGTGTGCAATAGGGATCAGTGCAATAGGGATCAGTGCAATATAAGGGCGTGTGCAATAGGGATCAGTGCAATATGAGGGTGTGCAATAAGGATCAGTGCAATGTAAGGGTGTGTGCAATAGGACACTGCAGTAGAAGGGCTTGTGCAACACATATATGTGTCTTAACTGTTGTCTGTGACCCTTCGACTTGTTTTCTGTTGAATGTTTGTAGTTGTACTAACACGATAAAACCTTGTTTTCCTGTCTCTGTCCAACTGAAGTGTACTGTATGTTCTTATCTTTCTGTTAACCTGCCAGGGGGTCTGCAGATGGAAATTAGCCTTAGGCTATAATCTGGCATATTTACATTTGTGTAAATGTTCATTAATATGCATTGTTCCCCCCTTTCTTTAAATAAATAAAAATAAATAAATAAAAAACAAGAAAACGACCCAAAACACTGCTCAAAATCTACTCTGGCCTTTATGCAGAGGAACAAGTACAATGTTCTGGAATGGCCATCCCAGTCCCCAGACCTGAATATCATTGAACATCTGTGGGGTGATTTGAAGAGGGCTGTCCATGCTCGGCAACCATCAAACCTAACCGAACTGGAGATGTTTTGTAAGGAGGAATGGTCCAAAATACATTCATCCAGAATCCAGACACTCATTACAGGCTATAGGAAGCGTCTAGAGGCTGTTATTTCTGCTAAAGGAGGCTCTACTAAATATTGATGTGATTTTTCTGTTGGGGTGCCCAAATTTATGCACCTGTCTAATTTCGTTTTGATGCATATTGCACATTTTCTGTCCAATAAATCTCATTTCACTACTGAAATATTATTGTGTCCTTCAGTTATTTGATAGATCAAAATGAAATTGCTGATCCAAACACCCAAATATTTATAAATGAAAATCATGGAAATTGTCAGGGGTTCCTAAACTTTTGCATACAACTGTACACTTTGGTCTCAGAGATGAAGTAGAATATTTGTTGCTGCCACATTAGTTTGTCTGAAGTTCAGGTTCGCCTCTGTGGACTTTGGGCTCCTTATCAAGGTTGAATGTTCAGCTTTATTGTCTTTATACAACACAGGATGGCACAATACAATACAGCTGTAGCTCCTCCACACTACACACACAGAACAGGTCTGAACAAATATTCACAATATTTTAAATGAGAACAAAACGAAACAGAACAAAGTATGTAAAAGTATCACTAAAGGAAGAAATCAAACGGAAACTAAATGAATACGAAGAGCAACGTAACAGAATAACTCTCAGAAGCAGTTTAATGTACAGAACAGTGTGCGGCCTCCAACATGTAGAGCTGAGGTCCATTACAATCATTTGGGCGACACTTTGCGTCAAACGCACTCGGACGAGTTTAATAACAATCATTCAGGCGTAACTGAAAGTTTTAGTTTTGAACTGACTGAATATTAAAGAAACTGAAGCTTCTCGTCAAATTCAGTCAGCGTGTGTCAGTGAAGGTAAATCTGCACTTCACTGCAGCTTCATGACGCCATCTAGTGGCCTGATAGTAGAAGTCCAGCAGCTGATGGCAGCTTCCTCTGCCTCACTGCTGTCTGACTGCATTCAGCTGACACTGATAGGAAACAGAAAGTAACAGCCAATCACTGGAGGAGCAGCTGATCTTCTTACAGGAGAAATGATGGAAAGGAGGATTTCAGTTGATGTGCAGATGAAGGATTTGTGTTTCCTCTCCAGATCAAAGTGTGTGTGAGCTGATGTGGATGTGAGTTCAGCAGCATGAATCAGTGTGAGGACAGAGAGGAGGGAGCCCCTCCCTCTAAAACCAGTCTGTGTGGGGAACATGGCAGCCAGACCAGAGCTCAGAGGTGAGATGAGGATCTCTAACTGTCCATGACTCTTCTCCATGTCAGAGCTCAGCACTCAGATCACTGCACCATCATTATTCACACTCAAAGCTCTGTGTGTGTTGTGTTCAAGCCCAGAGCAGCAGAGACCAGACTCTGCTGGACCTGGACCTGGACCTGAGCCCAGCTGTGTGTCCTTCAAGAGTGACCGCTCAAATGATCGCCTCATTAAGTTTAAACGAGGACATGTCTCTGACAGACAGTAAGTAGTTGTCAGCATTCAAAGTGTTGGACAGTCTGACCTGAAATGTTCATATTTCCCTCCTCATGTTGCTCACTGCTGATGTTTGTCCTCATTAAGTCCAGTCTGACCAGTTGTCCTTATAATGTTCCTGTTCTCCTAGAGTGATGATGATGAAGGTCAGATGAAGATTAGTATTAAAGGACAGGTTCAGGTGTTTTCCAGTCTGTCCCTAAACAACACTGACGTGCCCAAATGTACACTGAAAGAGTTGTTGGTGGCTGGAACTGGTCCTCCTGTGCACACTGGCCCTGAACAGATCTCTTCCTCATGTGATTTCAATGGAAGTGGTGGAGGACAAAATCCACAGTCCTGGTTCTGTGGAAAAACACATTGTAATGTTCAGCTGAGGATAATATGAGGCCACAGCAGTCTGACTTACACAAATCAAGTGGGGATCTTCCAAAGCCTCTTTAGTCTGAAACTGCTCTTTGAATTTTGTCCTAAAAAGCTTCACCTACCAAAGTCTGTAAATAACAGTCAGGATATTTGTGGAGAGTCTAGTAATGCAAATCTTAGAATACAGGCCAACAGAGTCGCTGCTGACGGACCCCACAGTTCAGTTTGTTGTCTGTCAGTAACAGTAAAATCTGCTCAGAGATCAGGACATTTAGTCCTGGTTTGGTCCAATATTTTATAGGAAAATGAAGCGATGATACACAGACTGAAATCATTCAGCTTCATGTCTTATTGAACTTTGGTGTGTTGATCCTTTTCTTGCTGATAGCTGCTAGTTTCTCCAGCAGCTTCTGTGTCTGAAGACTTAAAAGTGATTTTCCATCCCTGTTGTACAGGATCTATGAGAGACCAGCTTCTTATTTCCCTCCTCATGTTGTTGATACAAGAATTTAAAACTTCAAAACAAAACTAGTATAAAGAACGACATTCGATACCACGGCAAAAATATGCAGAAGTTCTAGGCACACGAAATAGGTTATGTACATATATATATATATATATATATTATACATACACCTCACTTGTAGGCCGACACATTCTTTATGTCGTATTAGTTCTTTTTGTCTCTAATGTTGCTTCAGTTGTAAACACAGTAGGTACAGTGGTCTCTGTGGGTTTCCCCTTATAAATACATACAGTGGACAGTTAGGAGAAGCAGACAGGACCAGCACGGGAGCTAAGCAATGCACTGCTGTGGACGGGAGCAGAAACAAAACGGATTTTAGCCCCCTAAAAGAAGGCCCACCTAAAAAAATATCAGTTTAAGTGTACGCTGTATTTAGAATAATTTCACTGCCTTACCTTGCCGTCAGACAGCCCTTTCCTACGGGAAACTGAAGCCTTAGATCTTCAACCATAGCAACTATGGAAACACAGTCTGAGGAAACACAGCTGCTTTCTTATTGATGCTGCTGATGGAAGAACTCAGATGTCTGAGTGCTGACAATCAGACAGCTGCTCAGTTTGTTTCCTACAACATGAGAGAACTGTTTCTACATTGATTCACTCTGCAGTGCCTTTAAGAAAAGTTGTGTTTCAGTGGTGGAAAACAGTTCTGCTGGATGGCCGGACAAAACAACCAGCAAACTGTTTTGTCAAATGTCTCCACAACACACTGTTCGTCTGTGTTCTGCAGTGCAGATTATATACTGTGTTTATGTGTTTCTATCAGGAGGAAGCTGGAAAAACCAGAACCCAGCTGTGTGTCCATGAAGAGTGACATGTCCATGAATCGTCCTATATTCTTCAAAGATGGACGTCACTCTGCTGATCAAAGGTGAGGATTTAAAACTGATACTAAAAACTAAACAGTGTGTTTGTATCAGATTCTCAGTTGTGAGATCTCCAGTTTTTAAACCTTTACTGACTTATATGGAAGTTCTCTGAGCACCAATGTTCTCTTTCAGCAGCAGCTGCCTCACACTCACACAGTCAAACACATTCCCAGTGGGAGCTGCCCAGTACAACCAGTCTGATACAACCAGACACTGAGCAGCTCCACTGGAGGGCCTTTGCTCAGGTGATGTTAGCAGTGTAGACTGAGGGAGAGTCCAGTTCTAGTCACTCACACACAGAGTCACGAGTCGATCTTCAATCAGGCGGGATTTAATATCAGCTGAGGATTAGTACAAGGAATACTCAAAGATCCAAGAAAAGCTGAATATATATATACACCATTCTAGACATGAATGTATTTCCTGGACAACAAAGACACATCTGGAAACTCTTTTTCATTTGGGGACGCTGTCCTTTTACGTTACCTAGATAAACATACTCTAAACTATAACACATGCAACTTCAACATGGATTGACCGATGTTCAACATTCTCAGAGGTTCCCAGTGGTCAATCTGCCCAGACATCCAACATGGATCTGATGTTTGGTTCCATGATTTTAGTTTGATTGTTTCATTCATATAATATTCTGTTCCAGCTGACCTTTTGTGACGAAATGAGCTGAAGAAGATCCAGAAGGTTCTGAGATCAGATTAACAGCAGAGAGGCATTGCACTTCCTGAGGAGAATGAAGCAGGAGGAGCTGGCTGACTGTCTGCAGAGCAGTAAGAGGATTTCTCTAAAGATTCAACATGCTGGATAAACATTTACTGATGTCTCAAGAGATGGAGGGAAATATGTTTATTTATGAATTCTTTAGGGAATTAAATTGTCATATTTTCTTTATAAATCACTTACTGATCTTCTTTGGGCTAAAGCAGGAAACCCAACCCTTCTGAACCAGATCTACACAGAGCTCTACATCACAGAGGGGGACTGCAGAGGTCAACGATGAACATGAGGTCAGACAGATTGAAACCACTCTGGACTGGGCTGAAGACAAAGCCAACCAGGACATACACTTCACATTTCCATTCACTTTCAGAGAGTTTAATGTGCTGAAAGAGGAAAAGTACAGCTTGGTGGAACTTGTTCATCACTTCTTTACTGAAACCAAAGAAGCAGGAATCTGCAGGTTTGAAGAGTTCCAGGTTGTGTTCATCTTTGACGGTCTTGATGAGTGTCGACCCGATGTTACAAAGTCCACCTCAGTGGATGTTGACAGAGGTCAGAGGTTCACAGACCCACAGAAGGAGGACTACTTCAGGAAGAGATTCAGAGATGAGAAGCAGGCCGGCAAAATATGAAGACCAGAGAGGGAGGAGAGCTGCCCAAGACCCTACATCCACTTCCTGGTGGTTCAGTCCAAACTGAGGAACGTCACTTTCACACTGGACTCCAGAGAGCAGGAAGATGATTGAGTCTCTGGGAAAACTGGCTGGACAACAAAGAGCACCTCAGTCTGGGAGTGTTCAAACTTTAGAGAGGAGAGAGGGCTGTACCAGAACGAGGTGTCATTTGGGTCCATCTGACGCTCTGGTGTCTGATGTCAGTCAACATCCCAGAAGTCTAAAACAAGAAAACACAAATCTGCACCTTCTCTACCAGAGTGCTGTGGACAAGGCCTAACCTGGACTGTCATTCCTGCAGACCAATACTCTCCTCTTCCTATTGAGATATTCAGTCCAACAGATAAACATAGTGGTCTCTCTGGTCTTCAACTATGGACGTGTTTGACCTGAAGAAATATGCAACTTCAAGTGGTCATGGATTGAACAGGAGATGTTCAACTGAGTGGCTGTAACCTAGACTGTGAAGCTCTGTCCTCGGTTCTCAGCTCCCAGTCGTCTAGTCTGACCAGAGTCCACATTGTAAACTGGAAACTCTCAGGTCACTTTAATGTCAGAATTCTAGGTGAGACCGAGATCGTTATTTTTGTTTCAGGAAGGATTTTAACGTACTGAGAAGATATTATATATACTGTATCACCAAATGTCCAGACTCAGCGTTTTAACACAAATGTTATTTGTCATCTTGTTCACTATTTCCTCTCCAGTCTGATTCAATGTTGTAATCAACACTTTAACTCAAAGGACCTTCAGCTTGTGTTTGTCTCTCAGTGACTGGACTGTAACCTCTCAGAGAGACATAATGTGAACCTAATTTCAGGAGTGAAGCTGCTGACAGTTGGAGAGTGATTCAGATTAAGTCTCTCAATGTTTTAAAATGACAGCTCCATTTCATCACGGTTCCTGAATCTCTTCTGTCAGGATTTCAGAAAGTCTTTGAGACTAATTGAGGTTCTATTGTACAGAGAAATTCCCAGTGGTCAATCATTTCTGCCCACGTTTCCAATATGTTTAGAGTAAAACAGCATGGATTTTAACGCAGAAGATATTATATACTGCATCAAACACAGCTGGACTCCTCTAGTCTGAGAGAGCTGGACCTGATTAACAACGACCTGCAGGATTCAGGTGCTGACTGGACTGGAGAGTCCACATTGTAAACTGGAAACTCTCAGGTCAGTAAGTCACAATTTGTCTCAATGTTTTAAAATGATTTCTCTGAGCTCCATTTCATCACGGTTCCTGAATCTCTTCTGTCAGGATTTAAAATTTCACAGTACAGAAAATCTTTGAATTTTCAAATGAATTTTGTACTAATTGAGGTTCACATATTGTACAGCATGAAATATGAATTCTAGGTGAGACCGAGATAGTTATTTTTGTTTCGAAATCATTATATCATATTATCATTTCATGTTTATTTTTTCACTGATTCAGTCACGTTTCCAACATATTCAGAGTAAAACTGCAAGGATTTAACGTGCTGAGAAGATATTATATATACTGTATCAGCAAAAGTCCAGACTCAGCATTTTAACACAAATGTTATTTGTCATCTTGTTCACTATTTCCTCTCCAGACTGAGTGTCTGTAACCTCTCAGAAAGAAGCTGTGAAGCTCTGTCCTCAGTTCTCAGCTCCCAGTCCTCTAGTCTGAGAGAGCTGGACCTGAGTAACAACAACCTGCAGGATTCAGGAGTGAAGCTGCTGACAGTTGGACTGGAGAGTCCACATTGTAAACTGGAAGCTCTCAGGTCAGATTAAGTCACAGTTTGTCTTATTATTTAAGTTACTTCTCTAAATTTCAAGCTCCACTTAATTTCACAGAGCTGCTAGCATGGCTGTATCCTCTTTAACCTTTAAATTCCAATGTCATGTTTACTGTTGAATCCCTGTTTCAGTCACTGTATTTATTTATTCATTTATTTGGAGAGTCTCCTCTTGTATCTGTCGGACGCAGCAGGACCCTCAGATGATCTGCCATGTGTGTTGTTTTGTGTGTTTGCAGGCTGTCAGGCTGTCTGATCACAGAGGAAGGCTGTGCTTCTCTGGCCTCAGCTCTGAGCTCCAACCCCTCCCATCTGAGAGAGCTGGACCTGAGCTACAATCATCCAGGAGACTCAAGAGTGAAACTGCTGTCTGCTGGACTGGAGGATCCACACTGGCGACTGGACACTCTCAGGTATGAAGAGGCCTGCAGTCTGAAAGATTAGGAAGATCATTTTCTCTGTCTTTTTGGTTAAAGGTGGATATGAGAGTTATATGAACAATCACACATGTAGGAAGCCTTTTTCCTTTGGTCACAGCAGAAACACTGGTTGAAAATAAACAGGAGATATTTGTGTAGGAGGTCTCCAAGGAGAACATCTCCAGGAACAAACATGATAATTGCCTCTTGGTAATAATTTACGCAGTTTTGGACAGAGAGGTCCAGGACATGGTTATAATAATAACAATAATAATAATACATTTATTTATAGAGCATATCCAAATTAATCCATATTACAAAGGTCGTCACAAAGGCAGATAAAGAAAACACACAAGTCATAAAACCATCTGGGGTTAAAAAGAAAACATAAAAAACAAGAAAAACATCTTTAACTAAGTAAAAGACAGTTTAAAGAAAATGAAAACTCTAGTAAAATCAGGAAAGGCTCTCCGATTAACGTATGTTTTAAGAAGGGACTTAAAAGAGAACAGTGACTCAGCCGACCTGATTTCCTCGGGCCGGCTGTTCCAGAGCCTCGGTCCTTGACTGCAAACGCTCGGTCCCCTTCAGTTTTCAGCCAGGTCTCTGGATCAGACAAAAGACCTCAGCCCGAGGATCTCAAAGTACGTGCCGGCATGTACGGTACTAAGAGGCCAGAGATACAGCAGGGAGAGAGTTATGTCAGAACTTTTTTTTATCTAGTTAAAGCTGACGACCACAGGACAGGACTCTGAGATGTTACATTCAAGTGTATTTCTCAAAATGTTGGACTGTTCCTTTATCAGTGTAGAACAATTGTATGTAATTTAGTATATGAAATAATAACATATGAAATTTGCAGACACTGAGTCGCTCTTCTAGTTCTTGGGAACTTCCGGGACTTTGATATTAAAAGATTTACACACGAAAGAGTCATGACGACTTCTCCCAGATATATGGTAATTTATTCACCATATTTACACTGATAACGAGAAGATAAAGATAACACATGATGCACAGTCACATATGGGATATGAGGAGAACATAAACGATTAAAGCTACGTTGGTTTGTTTAGTCAAAACATTTTGATTTTTAATGATTTTTCATTATATAATAATAGTATAAAAAACACTAAAAATGTGGTTAACTGGGAACTGGCCTGCTTCAGGGAGTCCGATCAGTACTTAACCAGAGATGTCTGACGATCCAGGAATGTTTGTTGAGAAACCAGATGAATGACAAATTGAACATGAAGTTGAATGTGGTTCTGAAATATAAGCAAATAACACAGAATGTACATTAATAGGCATCAGTATAATTAAACAATTACACAGGCCGCAGTCTATCAGTGTACGTAGAATTTACATTGCTCTACAGGTAACAGATCGGCATTTGACCATCAATGTTACCACTAGCATTATTTACCGAAGCTGTTGTGGCCGCCAGCGTACAGAACAATATAAACAAGAGTTCCCTTCATTTCCATGTAATAAAGGCTGAGGTAGAACTGGCATAGACGGCATGCTAACCTAATGCACATTAACACAAAGTGAGAATTAGCCACACCAGTTACAACTCACTGATCCATTACAGGGCAAAACCGTGATCTGCACCTTTAATAGCGGATCACGTGGCTCCACGTTGCCCCTGGCGACTATAACATAACCCAAATATGAACATATGACTGTAAACTTATAAACCGTCCACCTCTCACTCAAGTGACTGTTTCACTGTAACACAGTCCAGAACTTTCTCCACACAGTAGCAAACTCGCAAAGACCCAGAAACCTGGTCTCCAGATAGCCAGGCATTAGACCAGGGACAGCTACGGAATAAGTAGGACTTTCGTTTTGGGCTGCACACAGAACTTCAACAAGTCAGAAAACGGGGAAACAGAAGAGTAAAACAGCATTTCACAGCTGCTGCCGTCCTTCCTCTTCAGCTACCTGAGCGCAGGTGATGAGTGGGAGGGCCCAACGCGCTGACTCTTGACTCTGATTGGTCAGAGTGTGTTCCGGCCTTTTCTACAAACAGCGACTCGTTTAACTGTCGTGAAAACATGTCGGCCAATCTCAGGCTCTGAAATGATAATAATTCTGGGTGGATTGTTCAGACGTGGACTGTGAAGGTACTCCACCTGTTAGGGACATTTACATATTATCACACAATGTTAATGATGTAAATGCAAAGATTGTGTAGATGTGGATGAGAGTAATGTCATGTCCATGTGTTACAAAAGTGCATTTACTTGTCTCATTTACAAAAATAGCTTTGAAAGTCTAAATAAAGTCCATTTCGCTGCAATATGTATCTGTATTTACTCAAAACCTCCTACTGCTGCTTATTGGTACTTGACCTTTTTACAGTTGCAGTACAGACTACATACTGGACCTTTAATATTACACTGACTTCTATTGACATGGTGCAAAACTCGAGATTAATTATCCTGGACTAGTATTAGTGCATAAATCTTACTTAAATCTGAACAAAGCACCTCAGAGTGTACATTAGTTAGCTTAGATCGCAGTATAAAACAAAGTTACAATATAGTAAACCAAAACATTTACTACATGGCTTTTCTTATTACAGTTTCTACATTAAATGAACAAATAGTGCACAATGGGTCTTTTAACTCTAATAAAGTCCCATCATGAGGCTGAAGCATTAAACTGGAGCACTATACATAAAGTACATGAACCCAGAACCAAGGTTACTGTGAAATAAACACACTCAGCGCGAGCTGACCAACTCTCGGCTAGCTTTACCGCCTTGACTTTGCCGCGGTTCAGTAAACTTTTCTCAAACTGAGCCAACAGTTAAACAAATCATCACAATATCAGTTTCAGTGAATACACAAGTAATACGAAGTTTAAGGCTTTCATTTACGGCAATTTGAACCAAGTACTGACCTGTGAAATAAAAGCAGAGTGCGTTCACTGCAAGATGAAAGTTCCTTTCAGAGCAGGTTCCACCACAAACCTGCAGAGACATGTGAGGACTGTCCATCCTACAGTGCAGTTAGAGGACAGAGGGCAAGCTAGCACACCATCTGCAGATCCTGGTGTGGCTCATCCCAAAAACCAGCAGCTGCAGCAGCATCTGCTGGCTTCCCCACACATGCAGGTATAAGCTCTGCTCCTTCAGAGAGAATCTCCTCAGAAACAGGGCAGATACTCACAGAGAGAAGAAACAGGATCCGTCCATCCGAGCTGAGGCATCGGACTGTTTGAATGCCAACCTTCACTGAGGACATTAATGCTGTTCGCTTGAGTTTGGTTCTAGTTCTGTTCTGTGGATTTATTTGCTGTTTTGTTGTTAATTAGTGCAATAAAATGTTTGATTCAAATATTAAACAAAAGAATGGTTTTGTAACAGAATAAATGAACAAAATTAGGCAGTTATAAGGATTCTCATAAAAACGCTGCACATGAAAGGGTTTCCAACACACAAACCGTTCATTTTGGCAAAGTTCTGGTAAAATAAAGGCCTACAAAAAATCCTAAATGAAGAGCCGTTCAGGAGCCGAAAGAGCCGGCTCTCTGAAAAGAGCCGAACTTCCCATCACTGGCGTCTAAAGGGGAACAGGAAGTTGGCCGCTGCAGGCAAATCCGGGGTGCGCGACCACAGAGTCAAAGGTTCCGCTTACTTTGTTCTTTTACTCACCGATATTAACACAGGGCGACATATTATAAATGTACAAATAAAGCTCTTAATTACACAAATTAAAATAAAGAATGGTCTTTTTACTCAATAATACCAAATGTGGTCGCACATATTTGGGTGAACCACACATGTCTGCATGCTGAAAGAGGACGTGCTGGTCTGACCCCCCTCCTCCTTTCAGGGTGGAGCCCGGTGTAGTCCGATGGCTGAGACCAGGTCTGAGGAAGTGTAAGTGTGTTTTTACTTTGATTCATGAGAACAAAGCAGCGCACATTCAGCCATCTTCAAACTGTGACATCACTCATTCACGTCTCTGATGTCGTCATCAAACAGATGATAGATTAATAACTGCAGCTGTGTTGTGTCTCGTTCTCTCCATCAGATTCCTGTAAAATCACACTCGACACAAACACAGTGAACAGAAAGATCCAACTGTCTGACGACAACAGGAAGGCGACACAAGTGAAGGAGGATCAGCCATATCCTGATCATCCAGACAGGTTTGACGACTGGCCTCAGCTGCTGTGTAGAAATGGTCTGACTGGTCGCTGTTACTGGGAGGTCGAGTGGAGAGGAGGAGTTCATATATCAGTGAGTTACAGAGGAATCAGCAGGAGAGGAGGCAGAGAAGACTGTGTGTTTGGAGGGAATGATCAGTCCTGGAGTCTGATCTGCTCTGTTGATGGTTACTCTGTCTATCACAATAAGAGAAGAACATCCATCTCCTTCCCCTCCTCTGTCTCTCACAGAGTAGCAGTGTATGTGGACTGTCCTGCTGGCACTCTGTCCTTCTACAGAGTCTCCTCTGACACATTGATCCACCTCCACACCTTCAACACCACATTCACTGAACCTCTTTATCCTGGCTTTGGGTTCTGGTTCTGGTCCAGGTCTGGTTCCTCAGTGTCTCTGTGTTCTCTGTAGGAGGGAGAGTCTCCTCCTGTTAGAGAAACACATCAGTTGAGTCTGTACAGGATCACAGCTACAGAAATCTTTCAGGTTATTGTCATAAATTCATCAATGAACTCAAAGTGATTTTCAAAGCTTCTCCATCTAACAGCTGGAAATAAAGCCCAACATTTTCATTTCACTTGTTGATTACTTTTAAGGCTCTTTGTGGCTCCAGACTATATTTTAGACCTTGTAATCCCTTATGAACCTCCACGTAGTCTGAGATCTTCGGGCAGGGGTCTCCTGTCTGCTCCTGAGTCCAGGATGGAAACTAAGGGGGACACCATCACATTTTTATCTGAAAGCAGATCCTGATTTTACCTGAACTGTTTATTTTATTGCTTTTATGTATTTTATTTCTTTATATTTCTCTTGTTGTTTGTACTTTGTTTTGATAAGTGCTCTATGAATAAAGTTTTATTATTATTATTATTATCACTTGATATTTTGCTGCAGTTATTTAAATCAGTTTAAAATATACGTCCAGCAGCTCTCGGTCTGTTTGGTTTATTTGATCATGAAATTAGAGCTCAGTCTGGTTTAGAAATGACTAAAAACACAGCAACTGTTTCTGCAACAGAATTATTTTTACTGTCACTCCAAAGAAATATATAAAAATATCAAATTAAACTAAAAATAACTTCAATTTACAATTAAATGAACAGAAGATCTGAAGGTAAAAGACACATTTTGAAGTCGAACTTGCTGCTGTAATTATTGAAACGATCTCTGAGAATGAACCAAAACACCAAAATACTCATCAAAAACCTTTAATTGCCAAGCTGGACATTAAATAGAAAATGCATAGCTCTGTGGACGTAACGTTAATATTTTCACATACGGTATTATTCACACACACAGAGTCCCAAAACCTTTACAGAAATGTCATCGACCACGAAGCTCGGAGTCGATAAAGCTGCAGTTTGTTTTCTATTCAGTTCATCTTCCAGTTCAGACAGTTTGTTAACCAGAGCAGAAAAGCTTTTTAAATTCAGGAGAATCTAGCTGAAGTTCTGAATGAGCTTCACATAAACATCAAACTTATTGTTCTTTAAAGGAAAGTAGAAACCGTTTCATCGATCGATGAAGGAAAAATGTTCTCTGAAGTCTTTTATGACGAGAAACTGAATCTGAGTTTTCACTGATTTCTGACATTTCACAGACTAAACCATCAACACGAATCAATTGCTGATCATCAAAAGCACCATATTAAATGGATGAAATGAGTCCAAAACCCCAAAATATTCAGTTTCCAATCATAAAGACAGAAAAACATCTGGAAAGAAATGAGCTCACTGGCCTAAAGGCAGCTGGGAGCGCTCACCAGGATCGTATTGTTTAGAAAGTTAAATAAAAGCCTTGAAGCAGGTCGGCAGAATCGTCACATCCAGACATTAAAGCTGCCGCTTAAAGCCGAGCAGCGAGGCTCCCTCTCAGCATTTGCATAGTTTTGAATTTACAGCGTGAAACGTCAGGAGAGGACAGGCCGACGGACAGACAGACACCCACAGTGTATCATCCCTGTGCGATGAAGCCGATGTGTTTTAATGAACCACACAGCTCATTAACTCCAAAGTCTTTCCAGGTGTAGATACCCTGACTATCCTGACCCTTCTGTTTTACTGGGTTTGTGTTTTTTACAGACTCAATACTTACAAGGCCGGGCAGCCGACTCTCAAACAAGTTTCAAGTTTCACTTTCCAGTAGAAGTGAAGAGAAGTCGCTGCCCGGGTGTCAGTTCCTCCATGCTGTTTCGCTTCCTATTCTTAAAAGCTGTTGGCATCAAATGTCTGGTCAGATTCATAATCTTGTGTTTTGACCATCCAGTCCCAGCCTTCATTCACAATTTGGCCAATTATTTGTCCATTTGGCCATTTGTCCATTTGGCCATTGTGGGGGGATGAGTCTTCCGCTGAAGGTCCTCCTTTGCTTGACCAGCACGTCATGGAGCGGGTGGGAGACACTGTCCAAGATGGCATGTAGTTTGGCCAGCATCCTCCTCTCTGACACCACCACCAGAGAGTCCAGCTCCACCCCCACAATGTCACCGGCCTTACAGATCAGTCTGTTGAGTCTGTTAGCATCCGCTACCCTCAACCTGTTGCCCCAGCATGCAACAGCATACAGGATAGCACTGGCCACCACAGACTCATAAAACATCCTCAGCATTGTCCGGCAGATGTTGAAGGACCTCAGCCTCCTCAGAAAACAGAGGCAGCTCTGGCCCTTCCTGTAAACAGCCTGAGTGTTCTTGGCCCAGTCCAGTTTATTGTCTAAGTGTACTCCCAGGTACTTGTAATCCTCCACAATGTCGACACTGACCCCCTGGATGGAAACCGGGGTCACTGGTGCCTTGGCCCTCCGTAGATCCATAACCAGCTCCTTAGACTTTGTCGCATTGAGCTGCAGATGGTTCTGCTCACACCATGAGACAAAGTTCCCCACCACAGCCCTGTACCTCAGACTCATCTCCACCGCTGATACATCCCACCACAGTCAGGTAGTCCACAATCCAGGACACAAGGGGGGCATCCACCTGCATTGCTGCCAGCTTCTCCCCCAGCAGGGCAGGCCAAGATGTCTTCCAAGGAACAGGGACCCTTTGAAGACTCAGGCTCAGGCTCAAGACATGTTGAAGGACTCCACATAGCTGGGGGGCACAGGCTTTTAGCACCCCGGGGCTAACTCCATCAGGGCCTACAGCCTTATTTGAGTGGAGATTCATCAGCTGTCCTCTCACCTGGTCAGCAGTCAGGCACACAGCAGAGGTTACAGGTGGGGGAGGGGGGAGTCATTAGTCTGAAGAGGGCCGTTATTCTGATGGGGAGGGGGGAGCAGAGTACCCAGAGGAGCTTGAGGGCCGACAGCAGCCGAGTTAGAGGGGGGATGAGCAGGAGCTGGTGTGTCGAATCTGTTAAAGAACAGATTAAGTTTGTTGGCCCTTTCCAAGCTGCCTTCAACTCCTCTGCTGCCAGTCGGTCTGAAGCCAGTGATGGTCTTCATGCCGCTCCAGACCTCTCTCATGCTGTTCTGCTGGAGTTTCCACTCCAGCTTCCTCCTGTACTTCTCCTTGGCCTCCTGATCTTCACCTTCAGGTCGGCCTGGATTGCCCTCACCTCCTCCCTATTACCATCAGTAAAGGCCCTCCTCTTGGCATTCAGGATGTCCTGGATGTCCTTTGTTACCTACGGTTTGTTATTTGGATAACAATGGACCATCTTAGTTGGGACATTGCAGTCCACACAGAAGTTAATGTGATGATGCACTCAGTGAGCCCGTCAATGTCCTCTCCATAAGGCTCATAGAGTGCGTCCCAGTTTGTCACCTCAAAACTTTCCTGCAGTGTCTTGTAGGCCTCTCCTGACCATCTCCTCACTGTCCTTGTGGTCGCAGGCTGCCTTTTAACCAGAGGCACATAGCAGGGTTTGAGGTGAACCAGGTTGTGGTCTGACCTACCTAAGAGGGGGAGGGGGAAGAGCTGTATGCGTCCTTAACGTTAGCATACAGCAGGTCCAGTGTCCTTTCCTCTCTAGTAGGAAACTCACATACTGGGTGAAATTATTCAGTGTTGTTGAAACACTGACTTGGTTGATGTCACCCGAGATTAATATGAGTGCACTCGGGTGATGAGTCTGGAGTTGTGCTATGGCGGTGTGAATGGCGTTGCATGCCAATGCCGGGTTAGCAGAGGGGGGGATGTAAACAGCCACAACAATGGCATGTGGGAATTTACGTGGCAGATAATATGGCCGGAGTCCCACAGCTAACAGTTCAGTGTCCGGGCTACAGATACTCTGCTTGATGGTAACGTGACCAGGGTTACACCATCTGTTGTTAACTAGATGTATGCATACCATTTGCACTGTAGACCAAGAATCGATGCCCTTCTGGTCTTTTAGGTGTTTCATTAGTAGAGTTAAAACCTCTGGTCTTGGACCACCAGTGTCAGTTCCCTCTTCCAGAACACCAGTATCATCAGTAAATCTGACCAGCATTTCACAGGTTTCAGAATATGTTGCACGCTTGAAACCTCTGACTGCCCCATCCCAAACATGAGCCCCTGAGATGCTGAACCAGCGGACTCTCTTATGATCAATAGGAAGCGACAGGTTTGCTATGATGTCAGGTAATGTAATGTCCCGTCTCCTCCCTGTAATGACAAAAAGTGACTTCATTTGTGGATATTCCAGATACAACAGAACTCTTGCACAGTGAAAAAACAGGAGTGCTATAGTCAAAAGCTGTCATATTACATTGCTGTGTGTTGGAAATTCTTCACATTGACAGCAACCGGCTCTTCATCCTCTTGCTCAACATTTGGTGAATACAGGTCTGTGTATTTACTGTTGGGAAATTATATTATTATTATTAATTCAATTTCCATGTTAAAACATCTTACAAACAAAAGTGTCCTCCCCATGTAATCAGTTAAATACATTTAAATTATGTCAGTCATTGTGATTGTTTTTATTTACCTGTAGCAAGAAGTTTTTTCTGGATTTTTTTCAGGTGGATCCAGATCCTCAGCATCAGATATTACTATCTGGAAGAAAAAAAAGATTAAAATGTCTGAAACAACAACACTGAAAGCAAGAAACGTCATGGTGCCAGTCTGCCTCATTACCTGTCCTGGCCGAATTGTTGATGAATGTCCTGGTGCATCTCTGAAACATGATAAAACATAAAAAATGATTAGCTCCATGATAAAGGCTGCAATCTAGTTTTGAGTAAAAGGCAGCAGTAGAGGGAACAGAAAGATTTATAAAAAAGATGATTTTGTTATAAATCACATTACACATATGGTATTTTCTGTTTCAAGTTCATCAGAGCGAATTCTCTGATCACATCAGCAACTTAAAGACAGATTATTTAAAAGTACTCTCATGCAATTTGGCATCTAGCCTTTGTCGGCGAGTCAAATGGATGAAATGAGAGACAATGGGTCTTTTCTAGTGGCCAAGGTGTTCTGGGCTAGAGTGGGTGTTTCAGACATCTTAAAACCAGCAGGTGTCCTTCAGGCCTACAGTCAAATCATGTAAACATTATGTATACACCAAGACACAGCCAAGATTCCCATTGGTTGATTACCACTAGAAAAAAAACATTGTCTGTCATTACATCCCCCCACTTCATTCTCACATGTTTTTTTTTGGTTTGGTTAAATTTGTCATTTGTGTTTATTCACCTGCGAGAGCTTATTGTTATGTTTTTAGGACACACCAATAAGCTCTCGCAGGTGAACGAAGTAAAACTCACACAAGCAGCTGTGGGTCCTTCAGGTAGGGAGCGAGGGGGCACCTCAGTCAGTTACAGAAACAGCCGATAGCATGTAGCAACGTTGAGTTATGTGCGGTCTTGCTGTATTTCCAGGTGAACAAAAGTGGTAAAACATCTCCAAAACAGCAATATAAATGTATAATGTGTATGTGAATAAGTCGGGAAATATCTGCTAGTAGTTTTATCACAATTTTGTGATTTAAATGAAAATAAATGTTAAATTGCCCTTTACCCGGTAGTGAAAGCACTGTAGCCCAATAAGATATGGGTTATTATTATTATTTCCAGTCAAGAAGTAAAGAAATCATTTCCACCCATGCACACCTGAAAGTTCCTTTGTGTACAAGTGTGCAACACCTACCTTTCATCTTCCAGTTTGAGTTTGGGAGTACTTCGATTTTGTGGTTCAAAAACCTGAGAGGAAACGGATAAAATGATCAACAGCTTTCAACAGCTTCCATTATTGTTCCATTACCACATACAGCATATATCAATGCTGATTGGTTTCCTGTGTTACGGTATAATAGTTACTGCAAAATAATCAAAACAAACCTTTTTCCACTAAATTATTGACCAGGACAAAGATTTCATGTATAAAATCCAATGCACATCTAACAAATAAATACAAACATACATAAATATTTTTAAAAAAAAAAAGAGAAATAACTGATGTACCAAAGTGTCAGCTCGATTGAATTCAGCTGTGCTCCTTGTTGTGATGACAGTTTCAGAATCAGAATCAGAGTGTGAGGTATCATCCACTGAAAAAAATAAATCAAACAAACCTTATCTCTCCTCTATCAGAGGATCAAAATATGTAAAAAACATTGAATCATGACATCATTTAACCTCTTTTATAGTGTTTTTCTGGGCAAATGAAAAAAGGGATCCTGGAATTTGCCTTTCCTGTTTCCTTTTTATATTCTGCCAATTTGAATGGCCTTTCTGAGCCAGGCACATGGACCACCTCTGAGCAGTCTGGACACAAAAGGACGTGAGGTCCTTCGTGCATGTCCTTGTTAAATGTTCTCATTTTGTGTACAGCTTGTTTCAGTAGATCAGGTGCTGCTACCTCCAGGTCTGCAAATAACGGGAGTGTTTTCCCTCGTAGAGGTTTTAAATCGGCTCCATCAGTTTCATGTGGCACCATCAGTCCTACATTTATCTAGTAAAATAACAAGGATATATAATGAATGTATACATAGGTAAAATAAATACACACATACACACAAATACATATAGAGCATTGCAAACTTGTATCGGACGGTCAGTACAACTTACCTGGACGTGTTTTCTTTCTTTAGGCTTAAATCTTCCTTTTGGCCCAAAGTTAAAAGACTGCCGTTCTTTTGACTTCGAGCTTCTGTACTCCATGAACTGTTTGTATGGTGGGCATGGTTGTTCTGCTGAAATGGACAGACTTCCGTTTCAAAACAGAAAGTTATAAGCCGCTCAAAAAATCATTATTAGCATTACTGATTTTTATTCACATGGCCTCAGATAGCTAGCGTTTTGCTACACAAAAAAACCAAAACAAATAACAACTTACTTTGCTTAGCACTGTCCGGCTGTCGAGACGTCCCCGGTGTTTCCGTCCTTTAGAAACTCCAAACACCGACCACACGTAAAGCAAAACCGCGTTAAGCTGCTCATGTGTTTGCCACAAAACGGGCAAAACATCCCTCAGCCGCAGTCCATGTTCGGTCACCATAAACTCTATTTACGCCATTAACTCCACAACCACAACACGAATTTACCGCGCCACTTCCGGTGTATGGTACATTCCCTCTCCGTGAAGAATCTGTCATTGTAAATTTGTTTCGGGACTGGTAAAAGTGTTTTGCATCTTGTTAATTTGTTTTCCAAAATGTAAATTTGTCTCGAGCTTTGTAAAAGTGTTTCACACTTTGTAATGTTGTTTTGCACTTCAGGGCCACCGTACCTTTGGGATGAACTGGAACGCCGACTGTGATCCAGACCTGATCACCGACATCAGTGCTGGACCTCACTGATGCTCTGGTGTCTGAATGGGAGCGAATCCCTGCAGCAGGTTCAACATCTGCTGGAAAGACTAAACCAGAGGAGTGGATGTGCCCTTAAAGGTTTTGTGCGGCCTACACCTTTATGAAAATGTTCAGATTGTTGAATTCTTCCAGTCCAGCAGAGGGCAGCAGCATCCCACTGATGAAGAGGAAGGCGAGTTGGAGGCTGCATGGACAACAAGGTTAGAGTCATCAGACTGTTAACACTCCAACATTGTTATCACTCATCTAAACACTACACTGATCTCACTCTCTGAAAACAAGACAAACCTTTGAAGGTCGACGTCAAGAGGAACACAGCGGTTCTGAGTAGTTATGGGGGAAACGAAGCTTTCTGAAGCACAGAATCACTGTGAAGCAGTTGTGTTGAAAGTGTTTCCGTTAGGATTTGCAGATTTGTACCCAGAAGCAGACTCAGAGACAAACTGTGATAAAAGGGGCAGTTATTGTAAAGGGCAGTGGGGAATGGAGATGGAGAGGGTTGAGGGAGCCGAGGGAGTCGGAGTGGCAGTGGCTGAGGGAGACTGAGGCATACCACTACACAGCACATACGACAATTTTGGACTAAAGTGAAACATAAAAGGAAAAATCCTTCACTTTTACTCCCACTGGAAAACTTCAGAATAAAATCTGTCTTAAATGTAAAAGAGCTGCAGAGGTTCGTCTGAGATGTTGCAGTACAGAATGAGAACAGTTCAGTTTGAGCCTTTTATTTGCATTTGATTTAAACAACCAGGAAGTAACACCACTTAGTGCTTTTGAATTAATCAGCGGTGCAATCAATCTTATTCTCCATCTCGCTGCTCCGACAGCTGCACCCAAACAAACGACTGTCCATCTGCAACTACAATCTGACCTAAAGCTGTGACCTGACTCTAAATATAATCCGTCCAAGCATTAAAAAGAATAATCATCTGTGTTCAGCAGCAGATCTGATTGTGTCTGAGCTGATCTGATGAATGACAGGAAGTTCTTTCAAACATGTTGTAAGAGTCGCATCGTGCTGATTAAAGACACACGACTTGTGCAGCACGTTGCAGAAGCAAAACGCAGTCAGAGCAGCAACAATGCAGCAACACACATCAAATTACAGTTAAACGCACAAGGCTGTTTCTCCTGCTGCATGCTGGGAAGCTCCCCTGTTCGCCTGACAATGTGAACTCGCACTGAACGACAGTATGTTGTCTAATCTGCAGTGAGGGAGAGATCATAAACCACATAAAAGGTAGATGGAGAAATCTCTGGCCAAATAATCACAAAGCGTGAAAGAAACTCGTTTCCATTCATCTGTCAGCGTTTTACCGACACTTTATTTCTCTCAGGACGTGTCTGGATCAATATTCAGAGATCTGTGTTCAGGGTCGTGTGTTCAACAGTGGTAGAAAGTACATTTACTCAAGAACTGTACTGAAGTAGTTTGGAGGTACTTGTACTTTACTGACAGTCACAGGGGACATTTGACTGCAGAATGAGGACTTTTCCTGCTGATACTTTAACTACATGAAGCTGATAATACTTGTGTACTTTTACTGAAGCAGGATTTTGAATGCAGGATTTTTACTTGTACTGGAGGATTTGTACTCTGTTGTATTGGTACTTTTACTTCAGTGCAGCTTGTTGTTCTTCAGATAAGTTGAACTGTATGTCTGTACATGAATGTCACATGGTATAAAGTACTGCAGTAAAGTACATGTAGTATAAAGAACGTAGTTAGCACCACCTAGTGGACAGGTAGTAGAACTCCACGCTCTGATGTGTGATTTCTGACGCTGACTAGGTTTCTGCCACAGGTTAGACTGGTTTTGACGTCACACGGATGTGTTTTAGACTTTGACTCTGAAGTTATGAGGGTGTGACGGCGTCCTCAGGTCAGACCAGCACACAGACACCAGGACGGACGAGTGTTTCCTCCACACGTGAAGGTGGAAAGTGTCTCTACGTTGACCTGAAGTGAGTTCAGCAGGTGAGAATCCGACCAGAGGAATCTGTAAATGTCTAATGAACACTTTGATCACATTGTGATGTAACGCTGTTAAACTGTACAGTAGAGATGTGTCTTGATGCTGATAGGCCGTTTGAAACATGCTGTAGAATTTCTCTCCGAGTTAAAGAACAGTGACTTTAGAAAGATTTCCACGTAATATTGTTAATGTTTCTCAAGTAGAACCGACAGCAGTCTGATTGTGGTCTGAGCTCCGTCATCAGTGAGGAATGCAGCGAGTGTCTGAACTGGTCTGACAGCTTGGATCAACTTGGCTGAGCTTTATCTTTTAACTCTTAATGCTCTGAAGTTACGCCGTGGATGAAGTGTTCAGAGCTCAGATACAGAAACCTTCCAACACTGAGACTGACCTGGTTTCACTGAAGACCCAGTCCAGGTCTCAACTGTCCTTCAGCATAGTGGTCACTACAGTGGACCGCTATTCAAGAGCCGTTTTCTTGGATATGCATGGGTTTTGATGGTTTAGTTGCACATCAGCCACCACAGTGGACGCTAGTGTGTCATCCCAAACACCGCTGCCCTCTGGCCAGCCGTTGTAAGTGCATCAAAAATGTCTCAAAACAAGCTGCTGACGGCTGGACTGGATTTCAACTACAATTCATACTATCACTGCAACTTTTGGTGTTCTTGGGAAATTCTTCATCTGCAGTAACGTTTTGGCTGTAAATCAATTGATTTATGTTATTAGAATAAAAATCTCAGTTTTTGTAACAAAACATTATTTTATATATATGTCAGTACAAGTTCTAGTTATATAATATATATATAGAAGAAATATGTCTATATATTTACAGAGCCATCCGTCTAAAACCACTCTGTGTGGGGAACAGACAGACGATGCTTGTTTCTCTTTCTCAGGTCAGGACTCACGGGGTCGACCGATCAAGTTTTCAGGGCCGATACCGATTATTAGTAATCAAAAAGGAGACCGATAACCCGATATTTGGAACCGATATACATTTGCAGTGAAAATGAAAAATCTTAGTGTCAAATTTTAGAATAACACAACTCCAACATAAAACTTTTTTATTAGGTTTTCTTTTAAAGAACACACACAAACGACACACACTTAAAAAAGTAATATAAACAATCCATCCCATTCACATCGTAATAATGTTGAGACAGTACGGACATTCCACAGAACAATGTGAGTGAGTCTGGCGTCGTTTTTTACACGTTTCTTGAAAGCGTGTGATGGAATTATGGCTCTTTCAGACCATATAGACCATATAGAGAGTTTGGCTCATTTATTCCCTTCCACGCCTACATCTTGTGACTGGCCGGTTCTCACTGTTCACGTAAGGGGAGTGGGTTTAGGGCAGGCAGTGAAATTGGGGCACAACAATAAAAACAACGCTCTCACCGAGAGCACTCCACTTCGGTTGTCTTCGTTACATGCGAAAGAGCTGTTGAAAAGAATTGGATCAATCCATTGGAGAAACCTTTGACAGACAGATGTTGGAGATAAACAATAATTCTATTAACTAAAGTTTACTGTAATTTCATGAACAGTGAAGTCAAAGGTATTTATACAGCATTTTCACATCTTCTAATAATGAAAAAATTGTACTAAAAAGTTGGGCTGTGAACTTAAAGCATCGCGTCTTTTCATGGTATTTTACACCATAATTTAATGGGAACAGTTTGACAACTTTTTACCATTTTAAATAGATTTGTTTTACATTGCACATTAATCAGCATGTTGTAGTCGACCTTTATTAATTTAGCTGTTCTGAGCCATTTTGTCTCTCTTTGTAGTTTTCTCTTCAGACTTGTCTGTGTTAAAGAGGGAGCTGAGCAGGAGAGAAGCCATTTTGAATGCATGTTTCCTTGTGAGCTTTGAGTCGGCCTTCACTGTAAAAACAACAACTAGAGTCTTAACTGAAGTTGTGCCAACAAACCAAGCCCTTCTCTCTGTTCTCACTTCGTCAGCTGTGGAGCATAGAGAAAACCAGTTTCAGGTCTCTGTTTGTTGCAACTGCTGGTTTGAGGAGAGGAGGAGGAAAAGGGAGGAGGGGGAGAGAAGGAGGAGAGAGAGGAGGGAAGAAGTAGAAAAGGAGTTAGAAGAGAAGGAGGTGTAGAATGGTTAAACTACCTCCAGTGGTCACAGCGAGTACCTCCACCACCTCCAGCTGATGCCTGCAGGTTCAGTCTGAGTCGGGCGGCTGTGTGTGACATTAGCGCTTCCAGCTGAAGAGCTTTGTCTAATAACTTTGAAGCAATACTTGGTGTTTGTACTTTACTGACAGTCACAGGGACATTTGACTACAGAATGAGGACTTTCCTGCTGATACTTTAACTGCATGAAGCTGAGAAGTAATACTTGACTTTTACTGAAGCAATTTTGAATGCAGGACTTTACTTGTACTGGAGGGTTTGTACATTGTTGTATTGGTACTTTTAAGCTTCTTGCTCTTCAGATAAGTTGAACTGTATGGCGTCTGTAGATGAATGTCACGTGTTTGCATGTTCAGCTGAGCTGCTGAGCTCCGGACTAAAAGACTATTGGGTCCATTAGCTCGGCACTTCATTTGAATTCATTCATTAGAAGAGAACCAGCTGCACACTGTCTCCATCTGAAGCTGGGATTAAGGCCTAGAATTAGAGTCCTTGGAGCTCAATATTGTTTCTTTTTTTATCTAAATAATGTTTTTATAAATGATGTTTGTTCCCAATGCTGTTCTGACTATTCAGCTGACACTCTGATATGAAACAGAAAGTAACAGCCAATCACTGGAGGAGCAGCTGATCTTCTTACAGGAGAAATGATGGAAAGGAGGATTTCAGCTGATGTGCAGATGAATGATTTGTGTTTCCTCTCCAGATCAAAGTGTGTGAGCTGATGTGGATGTGAGTTCAGCAGCATGAATCAGTGTGAGAGGAGAGAGGAGGGAGCCCCTCCCTCTAAAACCAGTCTGTGTGGGGAACATGGCAGCCAGACCAGAGCTCAGAGGTGAGATGAGGATCTCTAACTGTCCATGACTTCTTCTCCATGTCAGAGCTCAGCACTCAGATCACTGCACCATCATTATTCACACTCAAAGCTCTGTGTGTGTTGTGTTCAAGGCCAGAGCAGCAGAGACCAGACTCTGCTGGACCTGGACCTGGACCTGGACCTGAGCCCAGCTGTGTGTCTTTCAAGAGTGACCGGTCAAAGGAAAATATTATCAATTTTAAACAAAGACGTGTATCTGACAAAAAGTAAGTTGCTTTTAATATTATTCATTATTTATATTAATTACATGTATTTTATATTTATATAAGTATGTTTTGCTGGCATGTGAGCTTGAATTAATTTGTTTTTCGGTCAGGATCCATCAGAGACCAGATTCTCTTGAACCTGGACCTGAGCCCAGCTGTGTGTCCTTCAGGAGTGACCGGTCAAAGGAAAATATCATTGAGTTTAAACGAGGACATGTCTCTGCCAGACAGTAAGTAGTTGTCAGCATTCAAAGTGTTGGACAGTCTGACCTAAAATGTTCATATTTCCCTCCTCATGTTGCTCACTGCTGATGTTTGTCCTCATTAAGTCCAGTCTGACCAGTTGTCCTTATAATGTTCCTGTTCTCCTAGAGTGATGATGATGAAGGTCAGATGAAGATTAGTATTAAAGGACAGGTTCAGGTGTTTTCCAGTCTGTCCCTAAACAACACTGGCGACGTGCCCACATGTACACTGAAAGAGTTGTTGGTGGCTGAACTGGTCCTCCCAGCACACTGGCCCCCTGAACAGATCTCTTCCTCAAGGGTGATTTCAATGGAAGTGGTGGAGGACAGAATCCACAGTCCTGGTTCTGTGGAAAAAAACACATTGTAAAGTTCAGCTGAGGATAATATGAGGCTTCAGCAGTCTGACTTACACAAATCAGGGTGGGGATCTTCCCAAAGTGTCTTTTAGTCTGAAACTGCTCTTTGAATTTTGTCCTAAAAGCTTCACCTAACAAAGTCTGTAAATAACAGTCAGGATATTTGTGGAGAGTCTAGTAATGCAAGCGTTAGAATACAGGCCAACAGTGTCGCTGCTGACGACCCCACAGTTCAGTTTGTTATCTGTCAGTAACAGTAAAATCTGCTTCAGAGATCAGGACATTTAGTCCTGCTTTGGTCCAATATTTTATAGGAAAATGAAGCTGATGATACACAGACTAGAATCATTCAGCTTCATGTTTTATTGAACTTTGGTGTGTTGATCCTTTTTCTGCTGATAGCTGCTAGTTTCTCCAGCAGCTTCTGTGTCTGAAGACTAAAAGTGAATTTCCATCCCTGTTGAACAGGATCTATGGGAGACCAGCTTCTTATTTCCCCTCCTCATGTTGTTGATAAGCAAGAATTTAAAACTTCAAAACAAAACTAGTAAAGAGAACTGACATTCGATACCACGGCAAAAATATGCAAAAGTCCTAGGCACACAAAATAGGTATATATATATGTTACCTATTATATATAATAGATAATTGTTTCCTTTTTTTAAATTAACAACCTCACACAGTGCTGGTACAGAAAAAAGAATCACTGAACCAACACATTTGTAATAATGTTAATAGTAATGCTGCATTAGGAATAAAATAGTTGTATTTATCATTTTTACAACACAGGGTTGTTGTCTGAAATTTGCTTTATTATTATTATTCATGAATGTTTTCCCTCACTTGTAGGCCTACACATTCTTTATGTCGTATTAGTTCTTTGTGTCTCTAATGTTGCTTCAGTTGTAAACACAGTAGGTACAGCTGTCTCTGTGGGTTTCCCTTATAAATACATACAGTGGACAGTTAGAGAAGCAGACAGGACCAGCACGGGAGCTAAGCAACGCACTGCTGTGGACGGAGCCTAAACTAAACGGATTTCAGCCCCTAAAAGAAGTGCCGCCCACCTAAATAAATATCAGTTTAAGTGTCGCTGTATTGAGAATAATTTCACTGCCTTACCTTGCCGTCAGACAGCCCTTTCCCTCACGGGAACCTGAAGCCTTAGATCTTCAACCATAGCAACTATAACCATCACAGAGAGTCTGAGGAAACACAGCTGCTTTCTCTTATTGATGCTGCTGATGGAAGAACTCCAGATGTCTGAGTGCTGACTGGAGAGTCCACATTGTAAAACTGAAACTCTCAGGTCAGATTAAGTCACAGTTTGTCTCAATGTTTAAAAATGATTTCTCTAAGCTCCATTTCATCACGTTTCCTGAATCTCTTCTGTCAGGATTTCAAATTTCACAGTACAGAAAGTCTTTGAATTTTCCAATTTTTTTGCACTAATTGAGGTTCACATATTGTACAGCATGAAATATGAATTCTGAGTGAGACAGAGAGCATTATTGTTGTTTCGAAATCATTATATCATATTATCATTTCATGTTTTTTTACTGATTCAGTCACGTTTCCAACATGTTCAGAGTAAAACAGCAAGGATTTTAACGTTTTGCAAAGTAAAAAAATCTCTTCTGTCAGGATTTCAAGTTATTTCTCCAAATTTCAAGCTCCACTTAATTTCACAGAGCTGCTAGCATGGCTGTAGAATAACATTTAGATCACAATGTAATGGTTACTGTTCAATCAGTCACTGTATATATTTATTTATTTATTTGGAGAGTCTCCTCTTGTATCTGACGGACGCAGCAGGACCCTCAGATGATCTGCCATGTGTGTTGTTTTGTGTGTTTGCAGGCTGTCAGGCTGTCTGATCACAGAGGAAGGCTGTGCTTCTCTGGCCTCAGCTCTGAGCTCCAACCCCTCCCATCTGAGAGAGCTGGACCTGAGCTACAATCATCCAGGAGACTCAGGAGTGAAGCTGCTGTCTGCTGGACTGGAGGATCCACACTGGAGACTGGACACTCTCAGGTATGAAGTGGCCTGCTGCAGCCACAGACAGTCAGTCTGATAGAAGAGGTCTTTTTGATTAAAGGTGGATATGAGAGTTATATGAACAATCACACATGTAGGAAGCCTTTTTCCTTTGCTCACAGTAGAAACACTGGTTGAACGTAAAAAGGGGATATTTGCGTAGGAGAACATCTCCAGGAACAAACATGATATTTGCCTGTTGGTAATAATTTACGCAGTTTGGACAGATGCATGTTAAAGGAACCGTCTCTGAGTTTGAGGAATACATTTTTTTGCCCTCTTACCCGATTCATCTCTGTACAGAAAGAGGTCCAGGACATGGTTATAATAATAATAATTATTATTATTATTATTATTATTATTATTATTATTATGATAATCTTTATTTATAGAGCACTTTCCCTAATCCATATTACAAAGTCCGTCACAAAGGCAGCAAAAGAAAACACACAAGTCATAAAACCATCTGGTTTTAAAAGAAAACATAAAAAACAAGAAAAACATCTTTAACTAAGTAAAAGACAGTTTAAAGAAAATGATAACTAGTAAAATCAGGAAAGGTTCTCCGATTAACGTATGTTATAAGAAGGGACTTGAAAGAGATCACTGACTCAGCCGACCTGACCTGATTTCCTCGGGCCGGCTGTTCCAGAGCCTCGGGGCCTGACTGCAAACGCTCGGTCCCCTTTAGTTTTGTCAGAACTTTTTTTAATTTAGTTAAACCTGACGACCACAGGACTCTGAGACGCTACATTCAAGTGTATTTCTCAAAATGTTGGACTGTTCCTTTATCAGTGTAGAACAATTGTATGTAATTTAGTATATGAAATAATAATATATGAAATTTGCAGACACTGAGTCGCTCTTCTAGTTCTTGGGAACTTCTGGGACTTTGATATTAAAAGATTTACACACGAAAGAGTCGTGACGACTTCTCCCAGATATATGGTAATTTATTCACCATATTTACACTGATAACGAACTCAGAGAGAAGATAAAGATTACACATGATGCACAGTCACATATGGGATATGAGGAGAACATAAACGATTAAAGCTACGTTGGTTTGTTTAGTCAAAACATTTTGATTTTTAATGATGTTGCATTATATAATAATAGTATAAAGACACTAAAAATGTGGTTAACTGGGAACTGGCCCGCTGCAGGGAGTCCGGTCAGAACTTAACCAGAGATGTCTGACGATCCAGGAATGTTTGTTGAGAAACCAGATGAATGACAAATTGAACATGAAGTTGAATGTGGTTCTGAAATATAAGCAAATAATACAGAAAGTACATTAACAGGCATCAGTATAATTACACAATTACACAGGCCGCAGTCCATCAGTGTACGTAGAATTTACATTGCTCTACAGGCAACAGATCGGCATTCGACCATCAATGTTACCACTAGCATTATTTACTGAAGCTGTTGTGGCCGCCAGCGTACAGAACAATATAAACAAGAGTTCCCTTCATTTCCATTCATAAAGGCTGAGGTAGAACTGGCATAGACGGCATGCTAACATAATGCACATTAACACAAAGTGAGAATTAGCCACACCAGTTACAACTCACTGATCCATTACAGGGCAAAACCGTGATCTGCACCTTTAATAGCGGATCATGTGGCTCCACGTTGCCCCTGGCGACTATAACACAACCCAAATATGAACATATGACTGTAAACTTATAAACTGTCCACCTCTCACTCAAGTGACTGTTTCATTGTAACACAGTCCAGAACTTTCTCCACACAGTAGCAAACTCACGAAGACCCAGAAACCTGGTCTCCAGATAGCCAGGCATTAGACCCGGGACAGCTACGGAATAAGTAGGACTTACGTTTTGGGCTGCACACAGAACTTCAACCAGTCAGAAAACGGGGAAACAGAAGAGTAAAACAGCCTTTCACAGCTGCTGCCGTCCTTCCTCTTCAGCTACCTGAGCGCAGGTGATGAGTGGGAGGGCCCGACGCGCTGACTCTTGACTCTGATTGGTCAGAGTGTGTTCCGGCCTTTTCTACAAACAGCGACTCGTTTAACTGTCGTGAAAACATGTCGGCCAATCTCAGGCTCTGAAATAATAATAATTATGGGTGGATTGTTCAGACGTGGACTGTGAAGGTACTCCACCTGTTAGGGACATTTACATATTATCACACAATGTTAATGATGTAAATGCACAGATTGTGTAGATGTGGATGAGAGTAATGTCATGTCCGTGTGTTACGGGTCCCAGGCGTGGCGACCACAATAACAAAAAGAAAAGTCTGTAAAATAAAAGTAGAGTGTGGAAGAAAGAACGACAGGTACACTCGCATCTTTTCCCAAATTGCGTCTCTTATTTCTTATCAAAACACACGTAATTTACAAAAGTGCATTGACTTGTCTCATTTATAAAAATAGCTTTGAAAGTCTAAATAAAGTCCATTTCGCTGCAATATGTATCTGTATTTACTCAAAACCTCCTACTGCTGCTTATTGGTACTTGACCTTTTTACAGTTGCAGTACAGACTACATACTGGACCTTTAATATTACACTGACTTCTACTGACATGGTGCAAAACTCCAGATTAATTATCCCGGACTAGTATTAGTGCATAAATCTTACTTAAATCTGGACAAAGCACCTCAGAGTGTACATTAGTTAGCTTAGATCGCAGTATAAAACAAAGTTACAATATAGTAAACCAAAACATTTACTATATGGCTTTTCTTATTACAGTTTCTACATTAAATGAACAAATAGTGCACAATGGGTCTTTTAACTCTAATAAAGTCCCATCAGGAGGCTGAAGCATTAAACTGGAGCACTATACATAAAGTACATCAACCCAAAACCAAGGTTACTGTGAAATAAACACACTCAGCGCGAGCTGACCAACTCTCGGCTAGCTTTACCGCCTTGACTTCGCCGCGGTTCAGTAAACTTTTCTCAAACTGAGCCAACAGTTAAACAAATCATCACAATATCACTTTTCAGCGAAGACACAAGTAATACGAAGTTTAAGGCTTTCATTTACGGCAATTTGAACCAAGTACTGACCTGTGAAATAAAAGCAGAGTGCGTTCACTGCAAGATGGAAGTTACTTTCAGAGCAGGTTCCACCACAAACCTGCAGAGACATGTGAGGACTGTCCATCCTACAGTGCAGTTAGAGGACAGAGGGCAAGCTAGCACACCATCTGCAGATCCTGGTGTGGCTCATCCCAAAAACCAGCAGCTGCAGCAGCATCTGCTGGCTTCCCCACACATGCAGGTATAAGCTCTGCTCCTTCAGAGAGAATCTCCTCAGAAACAGGGCAGATACTCACAGAGAGAAGAAACAGGATCCGTCCATCCGAGCTGAGGCATCGGACTGTTTGAATGCCGACCTTCACTGAGGACATTAATGCTGTTAAACTTGAGTTTGGTTCCAGTTCTGTTCTGTGGATTTATTTGCTGTTTTGTTGTTAATTAGTGCAATAAAATGTTTGATTCAAATATTAAACAAAAGAATGGTTTTGTAACAGAATAAATGCACAAAATTAGGCAGTTATAAGGCTTCTCACAAAAACACTGCACATGAAAGGGTTTCCAACATAGAGAAGAGCCGAACTTCCCATCACTGGCGTCTAAAGGGGAACAGGAAGTTGGCCCGCTGCAGGCAACCGGGGGTGCGCGACCACAGAGTCAAAGGTTCCGCTTACTTTGTTCTTTTACTCACCGATATTAACACAGGGCGACATATTATAAATGTACAAATAAAGCTCTTAATTACACAAATTAAAATAAAGAATTGTCTTTTTACTCAATAATACCAAATGTGGTCGCACATATTTGGGTGAACCACACATGTCTGCGTGCTGAAAGAGGACGTGCTGGTCTGACCCCCTCCTCCTTTCAGGGTGGAGCCCGGTGGAGTCCGATGGCTGAGACCAGGTCTGAGGAAGTGTAAGTCTGTTTTTACTTTGATTCATGAAAACAAAGCAGCACACATTCAGCCATCTTCAAACTGTGACATCACTCATTCACGTCTCTGATGTCGTCATCAAACAGATGATAGATTAATAACTGCAGCTGTGTTGTGTCTCGTTCTCTCCATCAGATTCCTGTGAACTCACACTCGACACAAACACAGTGAACAGATACATCAAACTGTCTGACGACAACAGGAAGGCGACATGTGTGGAGGAGGATCAGTCATATCCTGATCATCCAGACAGGTTTGACTGCTGGGAACAGCTGCTGTGTAGAAATGGTCTGACTGGTCGCTGTTACTGGGAGGTCGAGTGGAGACAAGGAGTTAATATATCAGTGAGTTACAGAGGAATCAGCAGGAGAGGACGCAGTGATGACTGTGTGTTTGGAGAGAATGATCAGTCCTGGAGACTGGACTGCTCTGATGATGATGGTTACTCTGTCTGGCACAATAACAGAGGATCATCCATCTCCTCCTCCTCCTCCTCCTCCTCCTCCTCCTCCTCCTCCTCCTCCTCCTCCTCCATCTCCGACAGAGTGGCGGTGTATGTGGACTGTCCTGCTGGCACTCTGTCCTTCTTCAGAGTCTCCTCTGACACACTGATCCATCTCCACACCTTCAACACCACATTCACTGAACCTCTTTATCCTGGCTTTGGGCTCTCCTGGTCCAGGTCTGGTTCCTCAGTGTCTCTGTGTTCTCTGTAGGAGGGAGAGTCTCCTCCTGTTAGAGAAACACATCAGTTGAGTCTGTACAGGATCACAGCTGCAGAAATCTTTCAGCTTATTGTCATAAATTCATCAATGAACTCAAAGTGATTTTCAAAGCTTCTCCATCTAACAGCTGGAAATAAAGCCCAACATTTTCATTTCACTTGTTGATGACTTTTAAGGCTCTTCATGGCTCCAGACTGTATTTTAGACCTTGTAATCCCTTATGAACCTCCACGTAGTCTGAGATCTTCGGGCAGGGGTCTCCTGTCTGTTCCTGAGTCCAGGAGGGAAACTAAGGGGGACGGAGCTTTGGCCATCAGGGCCCCGAGGCTCTGGATCAACCTGCCCGAAGACATCAGGCCGTCTGAGTCAGCGTCTTCTTTAAGTCTCGTCTCAAAACACATTTTTATCTGAAAGCAGATCCTGATTTTACCTGAACTGTTTATTTTATTGCTTTTGTGTATTTTATTTCTTTATATTTCTCTCGTTGTTTGTACTTGTTTTGATAAGTGCTCTATAAATAAAGTTTTATTATTATGATTATCACTTGATATTTTGCTGCAGTTATTTAAATCAGTTTAAAATATACGTCCAGCAGCTCTCAGTCTGTTTGGTTTATTTGATCATGAAATTAGAGCTCAGTCTGGTTTAGAAATGACTAAAAACACAGCAACTGTTTCTGCAACAGAATTATTTTTACTGTCACTCCAAAGAAATATAAAAAATATCAAATTAAACTAAAAATAACTTCAATTTACAATTAAATGAACAGAAGATCTGAAGGTAAAAGACACATTTTGAAGTCGAACTTGTTGCTGTAATTATTGAAACGATCTCTGAGAATGAACCAAAACACCAAAATACTCATCAAAAACCTTTAATTGCCAAGATGGATATTAAATAGAAAATGCATAGCTCTGTGGACGTAACGTTAATATTTTCACATACAGTATTATTCACACACACAGAGTCCCAAAACCTTTACAGAAATGTCATCGACCACGAAGCTCGGAGTCGATAAAGCTGCAGTTTGTTTTCTGTTCAGTTTATCTTCCAGTTCAGACAGTTTGTTAACCAGAGCAGAAAAGCTTTTTAAATTCAGGAGAATCTAGCTGAAGTTCTGAATGAGCTTCACATAAACATCAAAATTATTGTTCTTTAAAGGAAAGTAGAAACCGTTTGATCGATCGATTAAGGAAAAACGTTCTCTGAAGTCTTTTATGACGAGAAACTGAATCTGAATTTTCACTGATTTCTGACATTTCACAGACTAAACCATCAACACGAATCAATTGCTGATCATCAAAAGCACCATATTAAATGGATGAAATGAGTCCAAAACCCCAAAATATTCAGTTTCCAATCATAAAGACAGAAAAACATCTGGAAAGAAATGAGCTCACTGGCCTAAAGGACGCTGGGAGCGCTCACCAGGATCGTATTGTTTAGAAAGTTAAATAAAAGCCTTGAAGCAGGTCGGCAGAATCGTCACATCCAGACATTAAAGCTGCCGCTTAAAGCCGAGCAGCGAGGCTCCCTCTCAGCATTTGCATAGTTTTGAATTTACAGCGTGAAACGTCAGGAGAGGACAGGCCGACGGACAGACAGACACCCACAGTGTATCATCCCTGTGCGATGAAGCCGATGTGTTTTAATGAACCACACTGGTGTTTCAGCTCATTAACTCCAAAGTCTTTCCAGGTGTAGATACCCTGACTATCCTGACCCTTCTGTTTTACTGGGTTTGTGTTTTTTACAGACTCAATACTTACAAGGCCGGGCAGCCGACTCTCAAACAAGTTTCAAGTTTCACTTTCCAGTAGAAGTGAAGAGAAGTCGCTGCCCGGTGTCAGGCCTCCATGCTGTTTCGCTTCCTATTCTTAAAAGCTGTTGGCATCAAATGTCTGGTCAGATTCATAATCTTGTGTTTTGACCATCCAGTCCCAGCCTTCATTCACAATTTGGCCAATTATTTGTCCATTTGGCCATTTGTCCATTTGGCCATTGTGGGGATGATGAGTCTTCCGCTGAAGGTCCTCCTTTGCTTGACCAGCACGTCATGGAGCGGGTGGGAGACACTGTCCAAGATGGCATGTAGTTTGGCCAGCATCCTCCTCTCTGACACCACCACCAGAGAGTCCAGCTCCACCCCACAAATGTCACCGGCCTTACAGATCAGTCTGTTGAGTCTGTTAGCATCCGCTACCCTCAACCTGTTGCCCCAGCATGCAACAGCATACAGGATAGCACTGGCCACCATAGACTCATAAAACATCCCCAGCATTGTCCGGCAGATGTTGAAGGACCTCAGCCTCCTCAGAAAACAGAGGCAGCTCTGGCCCTTCCTGTAAACAGCCTGAGTGTTCTTGGCCCAGTCCAGTTTATTGTCTAAGTGTACTCCCAGGTACTTGTAATCCTCCACAATGTCGACACTGACCCCCTGGATGGAAACCGGGGTCACTGGTGCCTTGGCCCTCCGTAGATACATAACCAGCTCCTTAGACTTTGTCGCATTGAGCTGCAGATGGTTCTGCTCACACCATGAGACAAAGTTCCCCACCAAAGCCCTGTACTCAGACTCATCTCCACCGCTGATACATCCCACCACAGTCAGGTAGTCCACAATCCAGGACACAAGGGGGCATCCACCTGCATCGCTGCCAGCTTCTCCCCCAGCAGGGCAGGCCGGATGGTGTTGAAAGCACTGGAGAAGTCAAAAAACATGATCCTCACTGTGCTTGCCGGCCTGTCCAGGTGGGTGTAGATGCGGTTCAGCAGGAAGATGATGGCGTCCTCAACTCCCAGCCGGGGCTGGTAGGCGAACTGAAGGGGGTCCAGGAGGGGTCTGACCATGGCCGCAGCTGTTCCAGCACTAGTCTCTCCAGGGTCTTCATTATGTGGGAGGTCAGTACCACCGGTCTGTAGTCCTTGGAGCCACTGGGACGAGGCGTCTTTGGCACAGGAACGAGGCAAGATGTCTTCCAAGGAACAGGGACCCTTTGAAGACTCAGGCTCAGGCTCAAGACATGTTGAAGGACTCCACATAGCTGGGGGGCACAGGCTTTTAGCACCCCGGGGCTAACTCCATCAGGGCCTACAGCCTTGTTTGAGTGGAGATTCATCAGCTGTCCTCTCACCTGGTCAGCAGTCAGGCACACAGCAGAGGTTACAGGTGGGGAGGGGGAGTCATTAGTCTGAAGAGGGCCGTTATTCTGATGGGGAGGGGGGAGCAGAGTACCCAGAGGAGCTTGAGGGCCGACAGCAGCCGAGTTAGAGGGGGGATGAGCAGGAGCTGGTGTGTCGAACAGATTAAGTTTGTTGGCCCTTTCCAAGCTGCCTTCAACTCCTCTGCTGCCAGTCGGTCTGAAGCCAGTGATGGTCTTCATGCCGCTCCAGACCTCTCTCATGCTGTTCTGCTGGAGTTTCCACTCCAGCTTCCTCCTGTACTTCTCCTTGGCCTCCCTGATCTTCACCTTCAGGTCGGCCTGGATTGCCCTCACCTCCTCCCTATTACCATCAGTAAAGGCCCTCTTGGCATTCAGGATGTCCTGGATGTCCTTTGTTACCTACGGTTTGTTATTTGGATAACAATGGACCATCTTAGTTGGGACATTGCAGTCCACACAGAAGTTAATGTGATGATGCACTCAGTGAGCCCGTCAATGTCCTCTCCATAAGGCTCATAGAGTGCGTCCCAGTTTGTCACCTCAAAACTTTCCTGCAGTGTCTTGTAGGCCTCTCTGACCATCTCCTCACTGTCCTTGTGGTCGCAGGCTGCCTTTTAACCAGAGGCACATAGCAGGGTTTGAGGTGAACCAGGTTGTGGTCTGACCTACCTAAGAGGGGGAGGGGGAAGAGCTGTATGCGTCCTTAACGTTAGCATACAGCAGGTCCAGTGTCCTTTCCTCTCTAGTAGGAAACTCACATACTGGGTGAAATTATTCAGTGTTGTTGAAACACTGACTTGGTTGATGTCACCCGAGATTAATATGAGTGCACTCGGGTGATGAGTCTGGAGTTGTGCTATGGCGGTGTGAATGGCGTTGCATGCCAATGCCGGGTTAGCAGAGGGGGGGATGTAAACAGCCACAACAATGGCATGTGGGAATTTACGTGGCAGATAATATGGCCGAGTCCCACAGCTAACAGTTCAATGTCCGGGCTACAGATACTCTGCTTGATGGTAACGTGACCAGGGTTACACCATCTGTTGTTAACTAGATGTATGCATACCATTTGCACTGTAGACCAAGAATCGATGCCCTTCTGGTCTTTTAGGTGTTTCATTAGTAGAGTTAAAACCCCTGGTCTTGGACCACCAGTGTCAGTTCCCTCTTCCAGAACACCAGTATCATCAGTAAATCTGACCAGCATGTCACAGGTTTCAGAATATGTTGCACGCTTGAAACCTCTGACTGCCCCATCCCAAACATGAGCCCTTGAGATGTTGAACCGGCGGACTCTCTTATGATCAATAGGAAGTGACAGGTTTGCTATGATGTCAGGTAATGTAATGTCCGTCTCCTCCCTGTAATGACAAAAAGTGACTTCATTTGTGGATATTCCAGATATACCAGAACTCTTGCACAGTGCTATAGTCAAAAGCTGACATATTACATTGCTGTGTGTTGGAAATTCTTCACATTGACAGCAACCGGCTCTTCATCTTCTTGCTCAACATTTGGTGAATACAGGTCTGTGTATTTACTGTTGGGAAATTATATTATTATTATTAATTCAATGTCCATGTTAAAACATCTTACAAACAAAAGTGTCCTCCCCATGTAATCAGTTAAATACATTTAAATTATGTCAGTCATTGTGATTTTTTCTATTTACCTGTAGCAAAAAGTTTTTTCTGGATTTTTTTCAGGTGGATCCAGATCCTCAGCATCAGATATTACTATCTGGAAAAAAAAAGATTATATGTCTGAAACAACAACACTGACAGCAAGAAACGTCATGGTGCCAGTCTGCCTCATTACCTGTCCTGGCCAAATTGTTGATGAATGTCCTGGTGCATCTCTGAAACATGATAAAACATAAAAAATGATTAGCTCCATGATAAAGGCTGTAATCTAGTTTTGAGTAAAAGGCAGCAGTAGAGGGAACAGAAAGATTTATAAAAAAGATGATTTTGTTATAAATCACATTACACATATGGTATTTTCTGTTTCAAGTTCATCAGAGCGAATTCTCTGATCACATCAACAACTTAAAGACAGATTATTTAAAAGCACTCTCATGCAATTTGGCATCTAGCCTTTGTCAGCGAGTCAAAGGGATGAAATGAGAGACAATGGGTCTTTTCTAGTGGCCAAGGTGTTCTGGGCTAGAGTGGGTGTTTCAGACATCTTAAAACCAGCAGGTGTCCTTCAGGCCTACAGTCAAATCATGTAAACATTATGTATACACCAAGACACAGCCAAGATTCCTATTGGTTGATTACCACTAGAAAAAAAACATTGTCTTTCATTACATCCCCCCACTTCATTCTCACATGTTTTTTTTAACAGTTTGGTTAAATTTGTCATTTGTGTTTATTCACCTGCGAGAGCTTATTGTTATGTTTTTAGGACACACCAATAAGCCCTCGCAGGTGAACGAAGTAAAGCTCACACAAGCAGCTGTGGGTCCTTCAGGTAGGGAGCGAGGGGGCACCTCAGTCAGTTACAGAAACAGCCGATAGCATGTAGCAACGTTGAGCTTATGTGCGGTCTTGCTGTATTTCCAGGTGAACAAAAGTGGTAAAACATCTCCAAAACAGCAATATAAATGTAGAATGTGTATGTGAATAAGTCGTGAAATATCTGCTAGTAGTTTTATCACAATTTTGTGATTTAAATGGAAACAAATGTTAAATTGCCCTTTACCCGGTAGTGAAAGCACTGTAACCCAATAAGATATGGGTTATTATTATTATTTCCAGTCAAGAAGTAAAGGAATAATTTCCACCCATGCACGCCTGAAAGTTCCTTTTGTGTACAAGTGTGCAACACCTACCTTTCATCTTCCAGTTTGAGTTTGGGAGTACTTCGATTTTGTGGTTCAAAAACCTGAGAGGAAACGGATAAAATGATCAACAGCTTTCAACAGCTTCCATTATTGTTCCATTACCACATACAGCACATATCAATTCTGATTGGTTTCCTGTGTTACTGTATAATTACTGCAAAATACTCAAAACAAAACTTTTTCCACTAAATTATTGACCAGGACAAAGATTTTATGTATAAAATCCAATGCATATCTAATAAATAAATACAAATATACATAAATATTAAAAAAAAAAAATAGAAATAACTGATGTACCAAAGTGTCAGCTCAATTGAATTCAGCTGTGCTCCTTGTTGTGATGACAATTTCAGAATCAGAGTCTGAGTCTGAAGTATCATCCACTGAAAAAATAAATCAAACAAACCTTATCTCTCCTCCAGCAGAGGATCAAAATATGTAAAAAACATTGAATCATGACATCATTTAACGTCTTTAATAGTGTTTTTCTGGGCAAATGAAAAAAGGGATCCTGGAATTTGCCTTTCCTGTTTCCTGTTTATATTCTGCCAATTTGAATGGCCTTTCTGAGCCAGGCACATGGACCACCTCTGAGCAGTCTGGACACAAAAGGACGTGAGGTCCTTCGTGCATGTCCTTGTTAAATGTTCTCATTTTCTATACAGCTTGTTTCAGTAGATCAGGTGCTGCTACCTCCGGGTCTGCAAATAACGGGAGTGTTTTCCCTCTTAGAGGTTTTAAATCGGCTCCATCAGTTTCATGTGGCACCATCAGTCCTACATTTATCTAGTAAAATAACAAAGATATATAATGAATGTATACATAGGTACAATAAATACACACATACACACAAATACATATAGAGCATTGCAAACTTGTATAGGACGGTCAGTACAACTTACCTGGACGTGTTTTTTCTTTCTTTAGGCTTAAATCTTCCTTTTGGCCCAAAGTTAAAAGACTGCCGTTCTTTTGACTTCGGAGCTTCTGTACTCCATGAACTGTTTGTATGATGGGCATGGCTGTTCTGCTGAAATGGACAGACTTCCGTTTCAAAACAGAAAGTTATAAGCCGCTCAAAAAATCATTATTAGCATTACTGATTTTATTCACATGGCCTCAGATAGCTAGCGTTTTGCTACACTAAAAAAATAACAAATAACAACTTCCTTTGCTTAGCACTGTCCGGCTGTCGAGACGTCCCCGGTGTTTCCGTCTGGTCCGCGTCCTTTAGAAACTCCAAACACCGACCACACGTAAAGCAAAACCGCGTTAAGCTGCTCATGTGTTTGCCACAAAATGGGCAAAACATCCCTCGGCCGCAGTCCATGTTCGGTCACCATAAACTTTATTTACGCCATTAACTCCACAACCACAACACGAATTTACCGCGTCACTTCCGGTGTATGGTACATTCCCTCTCCGTGAAGAATCTGTCATTGTAAATTTGTTTCGGGACTGGTAAAAGTGTTTCACACTTTGTAATGTTGTTTTGCACTTTCCGGCCACCGTACCTTTGGGATGAACTGGAACGCCGACTGTGATCCAGACCTGATCACCGACATCAGTGCTGGACCTCACTGATGCTCTGGAGTCTGAATGGGAGCGAATCCCTGCAGCAGGTTCAACACCTGCTGGAAAGACTGAAACCAGAAGAGTGGACATGATGTCATAGTCACATGTTACTCTGTCAGCTGTCCACATACTTTTGGCCATATAGTGTATCACAGCCTGACAAACCTGCTCGCTTTACATTTAGTGAATGTGCCCTTAAAGGTTTTGTGCAGCCTACACCTTTATGAAAATGTTCAGATTGTTGAATTCTTCCAGTCCAGCAGAGGGCAGCATCATCCCACTGATGAAGAGGAAGGCGAGTTGGAAGCTGCATGGACAACAAGGTTAGAGTAATCAGACTGTTAACACTCCAACATTGTTATCACTCATCTAAACACTACACTGATCTCACTCTCTGAAAACAAGACAAACCTTTGAAGGTCAACGTCAAGAGGAACACAACGGTTCTGAGTAGTTATGGGGGAAACGAAGCTTTCTGAAGCACAGAATCACTGTGAAGCAGTTGTGTTGAAAGTGTTTCCGTTAGGATTTGCAGATTTGTACCCAGAAGCAGACTCAGAGACAAACCGTGATAAAAGGTGCAGTTATTGTAAAGGGCAGTGGGGAATGGAGATGGAGAGGGTTGAGGGAGCCGAGGGAGTCGGAGTGGCAGTGGCTGAGGGAGACTGAGGCATACCACTACACAGCCCATATGACAATTTTGGACTAAAGTGAAACATAAAAGGAAAAATCCTTCACTTTTACTCCCACTGGCAAACTTCAGAATAAAATCTTACATGTAAAAGATCTGCAGAGGTTCGTCTGAGATGTTGCAGTACAGAATGAGAACAGTTCAGTTTGAGCCTTTTATTTGCATTTGATTTAAACAAACAGGAAGTAACACCACTTAGTGCTTTTGAATTAATCAGCGGTGCAATCAACAAGAATAAAGCTTGTCTAGATTTGGTTTTCATGCATCTTTATTTTTTCACGCGTGCTGTTTCTATTTTTATTTCCTGTTTAAATGTGTACGGTCCTCAGCGTCGACCTGTTGAGTATTTACAGTCGTTTTACTGTTCAGATAACTGATCTTATTCTCCATCTCGCTGCTCCGACAGCTGCACCCAATCAAACGACTGTCCATCTGCAACTACAATCTGAACTAAAGCTGTAACCTGACTCTAAATATAACCCGTCCGAGCATTAGAAAGAATAATCATCTGTGTTTAGCAGCAGATCTGATTGTGTCTGAGCTGATCTGATGAATGACAGGAAGTTCTTTCAAACATGTTGGAAGAGTCGCATCGTGCTGATTAAAGACACACGACTTGTGCAGCACGTTGCAGAAGCAAAACGCAGTCAGAGCAGCAACAATGCAGCAACACACATCAAATTACAGTTAAATGCACGAGGCTGTTTCTCCTGCTGCATGCTGGGAAGCTCCCCTGTTCGCCTGACAATGTGAACTCGCACTGAACGACAGTATGTTGTCTAATCTGCAGTGAGGGAGAGATCATAAACCACATAAAAGGTAGATGGAGAAATCTCTGGCCAAATAATCACAAAGCGTGAAAGAGACTCGTTTCCATTCATCTGTCAGCGTTTTATCGACACTTTATTTCTCTCAGGACGTGTCTGGATCAATATTCAGAGATCTGTGTTCAGGGTCGCGTGTTCAACAGTGGTAGAAAGTACATTTACTCAAGAAGTGTACTGAAGTAGTTTGGAGGTACTTGTACTTTACTGACAGTCACAGGGGACATTTGACTGCAGAATGAGGACTTTTCCTACTGATACTTTAACTACATGAAGCTGATAATACTTGTGTACTTTTACTGAAGCAGGATTTTGAATGCAGGACTTTTACTTGTACTGGAGGATTTGTACACTGTTGTATTGGTACTTTTACTTCTTGTTCTTCAGATAAGTTGAACTGTATGTCTGTACATGAATGTCACATGGTGTAAAGTACTGCAGTAAAGTACATGTAGTATAAAGTACTGCAGTAAAGCACATGTAGTATAAAGAACTTAGTTAGCACCACCTAGTGGACAGGTAGTAGAACTCCACCCTCTGATGTGTGACTTCTCTGACGCTGAATGGGTTTCTGCCACAGGTTAGACTGGTTTTGACGTCACACGGATGTGTTTTAGACTTTGACTCTGAAGTTATGAGGGTGTGACGGCGTCCTCAGGTCAGACCAGCACACAGACACCAGGACGGACGAGTGTTTCCTCCACACGTGAAGGTGGAAAATGTCTCTACGTTGACCTGAAGTGAGTTCAGCAGGTGAGAATCCGACCAGAGGAATCTGTAAATGTCTGATGAACACTTTGATCACATTGTGATGTAACGCTGTTAAACTGTACAGTAGAGATGTTTCTTGATGCTGATTGGCTGTTTGAAGCATGCTGTAGAATTTCCCTCCGAGTTAAAGAACAGTGACTTTAGAAAGATTTCCACGTAATATCATTAATGTTTCTCAAGTAGAACCGACAGCAGTCTGATTGTGGTCTGAGCTCCGTCATCAGTGAGGAATGCAGCGAGTGTCTGAACTGGTCTGACAGCTTGGATCAACTTGGCTGAGCTTTATCTTTAACTCTTAATGCTCTGAAGTTTTGGCGTGGATGAAGTGTTAAGAGCTCAAATACAGAAACCTTCCAACACTGAGACTGACCTGGTTTCACTGAAGACCCAGTCCAGGTCTCAACTGTCCTTCAGCATAGTGGTCACTACAGTGGACCGCTATTCAAGAGCCGTTTTCTTGGATGTGCATGGGTTTTGATGGTTTAGTTGCACATCAGCCACCACAGTGGACGCTAGTGTGTCATCCCAAACAGCACCGCCCTCTGGCCAGCCATTGTAAGTGCAACAAAAATGGCTCAAAACCAAAATGGTTGACAGGTCAGGACTACGGGTCAACCGATACGGTTTCTTCAGGGCCGATACCGATTATTAGTAATCAAGGAGACCGATAACCAATATTTGGAACCGATATACATTTGCAGTGAAAATGAAAATCTTAGTGTCAAAATTTTGAATAACACAAACTCCAACATAAAACTTTTTAATAGGTTTTCTTTTAAAGAACACACACAAAAGACACACTTAAAAAAAGTAAAATAAACAACAAGAGGAGGATCCATCTCTTAAATAAACAACTAAATGTACACACACATTCACATCAACGCGTAACGATGTTGAGACAGCAGCCTTCAGATACTTTATGCGTGGAGTCACCATAATACAAATGAGCAGGTCTCTCTTTTTACAGACAGACTTGGACAAGACGCCAGCAAGCTGCCGATCTGACGTACATTCACAGGAACAATGTGAGTGAGTCTGATGTCGTTGTTTTACACGTTTGAAAGTGGTGATGGGAATTACGGCTCTTTCTAGGGAGCCGGATCTGAGGGTTCCTTACTTTTCAGAGCCATTCGTTGTGCTTCTTTCTGTTTTTAGGGGCGCTGGTTACTAGGTTTATCTGCGAAATAATCACTAGGATGTAGTGATGGGATTTATGGCTCTTTGAGGGGATCCGGATCTTCGCGATCCGTTCCTTTCAAAGAGCTGTTCCAAAGAACGGCTCTTTTTAAATATTTAGTCAGTTTTAAGAAGCCAGCTTGGGGGCATCTCAGTTTATCCTGGAAATAATGATGGGAGGAATGATGAGGTGAGATTTGTGGTCAAATAATTAAAACTCGGATATCACACACCAATATCTGAGTTTGAATTATTCTGAAATATTGATTATTACCTCATTTGTCATGTGTGGACTATATTCCATAGGGTTGCACAAATCCTCTGCTTAGACAGTGACATCACTATTTTGGATTTACGACCGCTATTACTGACGTTGGCACTGAGACAGAGAGGCAATCGCACGTGTTTTTTTGTTTTTAACTGGAGTATGCATGTGATGGCAGCGTGCACACGTCATGGCTCCGCTCCTACCCAATGACAGAGGAACGCAGGGTTTTTTTCCACTGGAGTACTCACGTGAAGGATGCGTGCACAACTAATAACTAATATCATCACGCTATAAAGGGTTGGCCTGCGCTGGGTGCGCCCCTCCCCCTATAACTGTTCTGTCTCGCGGAGGAGCTCATTTGTGTGCATCTGTGTGAAACACGCATAGGGAAAAAAGAACGACAGAAAGAACGGCTCCCCTCCAGCCGCGACTCGGCTCCCATCGTTCATATTTATGAGCCATTCAAAAGAATCGGTTCGTTCGCGAACGTCCCAACTCTACTAGGATGATAATAGGGTAAGATTTGGATCAAAGTCAAACATCATTTCATTTCACATGTGTGGACGAGGTTCAGCAGCAGTAAAGGACTCAAGTTTCCTGACTTAATGTCAGTGATCTGCATTGTAAACATTACACAAGGTGACACCATCTCCCTCTGCTTTGTCAGTGAATTTACTAGAGTTTGGCTTTTTTTTCCCGCCACGTCTACGTCTTGTGACTGGCCGGTTCTCGCTGTTCTCGGAAAGGGGAGTGGGTTTAGGGCAGGCAGTGAAATCTGGGCACAACAATAAAAACAACGGCTCTCACCGAGCACGACTCGGTTCTCTTCGTTCGTTCCAAAGAGCTGTTGAAAAGAATTGGATCGTTCGCAAATGTAACATCTATCTGAAAATGAATGTGGGGTTGCTAAACTGTCGGAGGCCCCCTACCTAAGAGGAGCCCTAATATCGTGGCGAGCTGTGGTTCACTCCAGATAAACTCTGTATTAACAGCAACAAGCAGCTGCAGACTCACTTTACAGGAGAAACCTTTGACAGACAGATGTTGGAGATAAACTGAATCATTCTATGAAATAACTAAAGTTTACTGTAATTTAAAAGAACAGTGAAGTTCAAAGGTATTTTTGCAGCATTTTCACGTTTTCTAATAATGAAAAATTGTACTAAAGTTGGGCTGTGAAATTATAGCAAGAATCTGTCTTTTCATGGTATTTTACCGTAATTTAATGGGAACAGTTTGACAACTTTGCAGTGGAAATGAGCGGCCATCTTTAAAGGACTGGAAGTGCAGTAGTAGCTTCGCCGCTTCTTCAGTAGAAAGGAGATCTGACTGAAGAGAGACCCTCTTATTGTAGAGGTCTGGAGAGGCTGTTATTGAATGCTGACGGCCAATTTCTAATGTTTCATCTGAAATCTCAGGCAGGTGTTAAAGTCGGGAGCGGTGGGCAGACTTAGCATAAGAAATTACTTGCCAGCAGTCAGTTGCCCTGACAGGTAACATGACTCACCTCTGATGAAGAAACTCTGCTGTCAGTCGTTGGATTTTGGGGCTACATAATATACTTGTAGATGAGAGCAGTGACTTCATTCGCTAATTATTCTATGATACGTGACTTTTTGGCCAAAATGAGCCTTTTCATGTCGAGTTTAGTCGGATTTAATCAGCAGCAGGAAACAAGTTAGACTTTAATCTGAGCTGACTTCACTGCTGAGGAACGAGGGAGAGTCAGAACTGGTCTGACAGCCTGAAACCTTTGATTCTCTGACTCTCCCTGATCAGCTGTTTATTCTCTGACTGTACAAAACTACACACACAACAGTGAATCAAAGAACACCACTACACAGTAGTGTGTCGGCTGTATAGATACTGAGGAAAAAGTCACGAGTAAAAAGACAACTGAGAGGCCGCCTGAGTTGTAACTGATGACTTGTCTGTATTTCCAAAAGACTTTTCAGCCATTAATATCTAATATCTGTACACATTTACAAATCTCAATATACTTGAAAATCTGATGAGGCACATGCGGATACTGAATACACAGATTCCTGCAAACATTTCCAAGTGCTGCAGTTATAAGCAGCGTCTAATGACATGGTATGATAATGATATCCTCTGAAGTGAAAGTCACACTGAATCTAAAAACATGTTTCATGTCTGTGTTCAGGTTCGACTCGCAGAAGGAGTTGTGTGATTTTTAAAGTATCTTAATCAGCTGTGAGTCGCTGCTGCAGCTGCTGACCTGTTGGTGAGCGGCTCATTTATGTAGAGCTGAAATGTTGTTTAGTGGTGGGGAAGTTACTAAAATATTCAATCAGTGTGTCGGTGAAGGTAAATCTGCACTTCACTGCAGCTTCATGACTCCATCTAGTGGCCTGATAGTAGAAGTCCAGCAGCTGATGGCAGCTTCCTCTGCCTCACTGCTGTCTGACTGCATTCAGCTGACACTGATATGAAACAGAAAGTAACAGCCAATCACTGGAGGAGCAGCTGATCTTCTTACAGGAGAAATGATGGAAAGGAGGATTTCAGTTGATGTGCAGATGAAGGATTTGTGTTTCCTCTCCAGATCAAAGTGTGTGTGAGCTGATGTGGATGTGAGTTCAGCAGCATGAATCAGTGTGAGGACAGAGAGGAGGGAGCCCCTCCTCTAAAACCAGTCTGTGTGGGAACATGGCAGCCAGACCAGAGCTCAGAGGTGAGATGAGGATCTCTAACTGTCCATGACTCTTCTCCATGTCAGAGCTCAGCACTCAGATCACTGCACCATCATTATTCACACTCAAAGCTCTGTGTGTGTTGTGTTCAAGGCCAGAGCAGCAGAGACCAGACTCTGCTGGACCTGGACCTGAGTCTGAACCTGGACCCAGCTGTGTGTCCTTCAGGAGTGACCGGTCAAAGGAAAATATCATTGATTTTAAACGAGGACATGTCTCTGACAGACAGTAAGTAGTTGTCAGCATTAAAAGTGTTGGACAGTCTGACCTAAAATGTTCATATTTCCCTCCTCATGTTGCTCACTGCTGATGTTTGTCCTCATTAAGTCCAGTCTGACCAGTTGTCCTCATAATGTTCCTGTTCTCCTAGAGTGATGATGATGAAGGTCAGATGAAGATTAGTATTAAAGGACAGGTTCACATGTTTTGCAGTCTGTCCCTAAACAACACTGACGTGCCCACATGTACACTGAGAGTTGTTGGTGGCTGGAACTGGTCCTCCTGTGCACACTGGCCCTGAACAGATCTCTTCCTCATGTGATTTCAGTGGAAGTGGTGGAGGACAAAATCCACAGTCCTGGTTCTGTGGAAAAACACATTGTAGAGTTCAGCTGAGGATAATATGAGGCTTCAGCAGTCTGACTTACACAAATCAAGTGGGGATCTTCCAAAGTGTCTTTAGTCTGAAACTGCTCTTTGAATTTTGTCCTAAAAAGCTTCACCTACCAAAGTCTGTAAATAACAGTCAGGATATTTGTGGAGAGTCTCGTAATGCAAACGTTAGAATACAGGCCAACAGTGTCGCTGCTGACGGACCCCACAGTTCAGTTTGTTATCTGTCAGTAACAGTAAAATCTGCTCAGAGATCAGGACATTTAGTCCTGGTTTGGTCCAATATTTTATAGGAAAATGAAGCGATGATACACAGACTGAAATTATTCAGCTTCATGTTTTATTGAACTTTGGTGTGTTGATCCTTTTCTTGCTGATAGCTGCTAGTTTCTCCAGCAGCTTCTGTGTCTGAAGACTAAAAAGTGATTTTCCATCCCTGTCGACCAGGATCTATGGGAGACCAGCTTCTTATTTCCCTCCTCATGTTGTTGATACAAGAAATTAAAACTTCAAAACAAAACTAGTAAAAAGAACGACATTCGATACCACGGCAAAAATATGCAAAAGTCCTAGGCACACAAAATAGGTAATATATATGTGCACACACACACATAATGATGTTAATAGTAATTAACATTAGGAATAAGGTAGATGTATTTATCATTTTTACAACACAGGGTTGTACGAGATTTGCTTTATTATTATTATTCGTAAATGTTTTCCCTAACTTGTAGGCCGACACGTTCTTTATGTCGTATTAGTTCTTTGTGTCTCTAATGTTGCTTCAGTTGTAAACACAGTAGGTACAGTGGTCTCTGTGGGTTTCCCCTTATAAATACATACAGTGGACAGTTAGGAGAAGCAGACAGGACCAGCACGGGAGCTAAGCAATGCACTGCTGTGGACGGGAGCCGAAACAAAACGGATTTTAGCCCCCTAAAAGAAGGCCCACCTAAATAAATATCAGTTTAAGTGTACGCTGTATTTAGAATATTTTCACTGCCTTACCTTGCCGTCAGACAGCCCTTTCCTACGGGAAACTGATTCCTACAACATGAGAGAACTGTTTCTACATTGATTCACTCTGCAGTGCCTTTAAGAAAAGTTGTGTTTCAGTGGTGGAAAACAGTTCTGCTGGATGGCCGGACAAAACAACCAGCAAACTGTTTTGTCAAATGTCTCCACAACACACTGTTAGTCTGTGTTCTGGCTGCAGTGCAGATTATATACTGTGTTTATGTGTTTCTATCAGGACGAAGCTGGAAAAACCAGAACCCAGCTGTGTGTCCATGAAGAGTGACAGGTCCATGGATCATCCTATATTCTTCAAAGATGGACGTCACTCTGCTGATCAAAGGTGAGGATTTAAAACTGATACTAAAAACTAAACAGTGTGTTTGTATCAGATTCTCAGTTGTGAGATCTCCAGTTTTTAAACCTTTACTGACTTATGTGGAAGTTCTCTGAGCACCAATGTTCTCTTTCAGCAGCAGCTGCCTCACACTCACACAGTCAAACTCATTCCCAGTGGGAGCTGCCCAGTACAACCAGTCTGATACAACCAGACACTGAGCAGCTCCACTGGAGGGCCTTTGCTCAGGTGATGTTAGCAGTGTACACTGAGGGAGAGTCCAGTTTTAGTCACTCACACACAGAGTCACGAGTCGATCTTCAGTCAGGCGGGATTTAATATCAGCTGAGGAGTAGTACAAGGAATACTCACAGATCCAAGAAAAGCTGAATGTATATATACACCATTCTAGACACTGACCTTTAACCTTAGTTGGGGCCCTTCTTGGTTACCTTCAAAATATATTTATCTTACTTTCCTGGACAACAAAGACACATCTGGAAACTCTTTTTCATTTGGGATGCCGTCCTTTACGTTACCTCATAACATGTCATTCCTAACCCTTCCAATTGAGATATTGTAGATAAACATACTCTAAACTATAACACATGCAACTTCAACATGGATTGACCGATGTTCAACCTAACAATGACCAACACTTTAATGTCAGGGGAAACTGTCTGATTCAATGTTGTAATCAACACTTTAACTCAAAGGACCTTCAGCTTGTGTTTGTCTCTGTGTGGACAGACATAATGTGAGCTAATTCTTCATGATTCCTCCACAGAGTCGACCAGGAGAGCTCAGAGGTTCCCAGTGGTCAGTCTGCCCAGCAGCATCAAACACACCTGGACTCCATATTTATGGTCTGTACATGTACAACAACTACTTTTACATCTCTTCTGGTCACAATAATCTCCACGCTGCACTTTTCAGACCAGTGGATTGTCAGTCTGTCCAACATGGATCTGATGTTTGGTTCCATGATTTTAGTTTGATTGTTTCATTCATACAATATTCTGTTCCAGCTGCTGGAGGAGAACATTGTCACTTTTGTGAAGAACGAGCTGAAGAAGATCCAGAAGGTTCTGAGATCAGATTACCCAGAATGCTCAGAGAGTCAGAGGGAGGATGAGGAGGTGTTGGACGGTGCGGAGGAAGAGCAGAGGAGGAGCAGCAGAGAGGCATTTCTGAAGATCACACTGCACTTCCTGAGGAGAATGAAGCAGGAGGAGCTGGCTGACTGTCTGCAGATCAGTAAGAGGATTTCTCTAAAGATTCAACATGCTGGATAAATGGGACATTTACTGATGTCTCAAGAGATGGAGGGAAATATTATTGAATCGATTTTTTGTGTGTTTATTCAGGAAGTCATTCTGGAGATTGTCAGCGTAAACTTAAATCTAACCTGAAGGAGAAGTTCCAGTGTGTGTTTGAGGGGATCGCTAAAGCAGGAAACCCAACCCTTCTGAACCAGATCTACACAGAGCTCTACATCACAGAGGAGGGACTGCAGAGGTCAACGATGAACATGAGGTCAGACAGATTGAAACAGCATCCAGGAAACCAGACAGACCAGAAACAACAATCAGACAAGAAGACATCTTTAAACCCTCACCTGGAAGAGATGAACCAATCAGAACGGTGATGACAAAGGGAGTGGCTGGCATTGGGAAAACAGTCTTAACACAGAAGTTCACTCTGGACTGGGCTGAAGACAAAGCCAACCAGGACATACACTTCACATTTCCATTCACTTTCAGAGAGCTGAATGTGCTGAAAGAGGAAAAGTACAGCTTGGTGGAACTTGTTCATCACTTCTTTACTGAAACCAAAGAAGCAGGAATCTTTAGGTTTGAAGAGTTTCAGGTTGTGTTCATCTTTGACGGTCTGGATGAGTGTCGACTTCCTCTGGACTTCCACAAAACTAAAATCCTGACTGATGCTACAAAGTCAACCTCAGTGGATGTGCTGCTGACAAACCTCATCAGGGGGAACCTGCTTCCCTCTGCTCGCCTCTGGATAACCACACGACCTGCAGCAGCCAATCAGATCCCTCCTGAGTGTGTTGACATGGTGACAGAGGTCAGAGGGTTCACTGACCCACAGAAGGAGGAGTACTTCAGGAAGAGATTCAAAGATGAGAAGCAGGCCAGCAGCATCATCTCCCACATCAAGACATCACAAAGCCTCCACGTCATGTGCCACATCCCAGTCTTCTGCTGGATCACTGCTACAGTTCTGGAGGAGGTGTTGAAGACCAGAGAGGGAGGAGAGCTGCCCAAGACCCTGACTGAGATGTACATCCACTTCCTGGTGGTTCAGTCCAAACTGAAGAGCATCAAGTATGATGGAGGAGCTGAGACAGATCCACACTGGACTCCAGAGAGCAGGACGATGATTGAGTCTCTGGGAAAACTGGCTTTTGAGCAGCTGCAGAAAGGCAACCTGATCTTCTACGAATCAGACCTGACAGAGTGTGGCATCGATATCAGAGCAGCCTCAGTGTACTCAGGAGTGTTCACACAGATCTTTAGAGAGGAGAGAGGGCTGTACCAGGACAAGGTGTTCTGCTTCGTCCATCTGAGCGTTCAGGAGTTTCTGGCTGCTCTTCATGTCCATCTGACCTTCATCAGCTCTGGTGTCAATCTGCTGTCAGAACAACAATCAACTTCCTTGTGGTTTAAAATGTTCGTAGACGATTCAACACTTTTCTATCACAGTGCTGTGGACAAGGCCTTACAGAGTTCAAATGGACACCTGGACTTGTTCCTCCGCTTCCTCATGGGACTTTCACTGCAGACCAATCAGACTCTCCTACGAGGCCTGCTGACACTGACAGGAAGTGTCTCAAAGACCAGTCAGGAAACAGTTGAGTACATCAAGAAGAAGATCGAAGAGACTCCCTCTGCAGAGAAAAGCATCAATCTGTTCCACTGTCTGAATGAACTGAATGATCGTTCTCTAGTGGAGCAGATCCAACAGTCCCTGAGTTCAGGAAGTCTCTCCGCAGATAAACTCTCTCCTGCTCAGTGGTCAGCTCTGGTCTTCATCTTACTGTCATCAGAAAAAGATCTGGATGTGTTTGACCTGAAGAAATACTCTGCATCAGAGGAGGCTCTTCTCTGGCTGCTGCCAGTGGTCAAAGCCTCCAACAAAGCTCTGTAAGTAGATACATAGTGGGGTTTATTCATGAACAGGAGAAAGAAATTAAAAACTACTTACTTGTTTCCTTACTGTTGTCTCTTCAGACTGAGTGGCTGTAACCTCTCAGAGAGAAGCTGTGAAGCTCTGTCCTCGGTTCTCAGCTCCCAGTCCTCTAGTCTGAGAGAGCTGGACCTGAGTAACAACAACCTGCAGGATTCAGGAGTGAAGCTGCTGACAGCTGGACTGGGGAGTCCACAATGTAAACTGGAAACTCTCAGGTCAGATTAAGTCACAGTTTGTCTAATTATTTAAGTTATTTCTCAAACTTTCAAGCTCCACTTAATTTCACTCACAGTTTGTCTAATTATTTAAGTTATTTCTCAAAATTTCAAGCTCCACTTAATTTCACAGCATTTCATAGCATGGCTGTATCCTCTTTAACATTTAGATGTCATGGTTACTGTTGAATCCCTGTTTCAGTCACAGTATTTATTGATTAATTTATTTGGGGAGTCTCCTCTTGTATCCAACTGACGCAGCAGGACCCTCAGATGATCTGCCATGTGTGTTGTTTTGTGTGTTTGCAGGCTGTCAGGCTGTCTGATCACAGAGGAAGGCTGTGCTTCTCTGGCCTCAGCTCTGAGCTCCAACCCCTCCCATCTGAGAGAGCTGGACCTGAGCTACAATCATCTAGGAGACTCAGGAGTGAAGCAGCTGTCTGCTGGACTGGAGGATCCACACTGGAGACTGGACACTCTCAGGTATGAAGAGGCCTGCTGCAGCCACAGACAGTCAGTCTGATAGAAGAGGTCTTTTTGGTTAAAGGTGGATATGAGAGTTATATGAACAATCACACATGTAGGAAGCCTTTTTCCTTTTCTCAGAACAGAAACACTGGTTGAACGTAAACAGGAGATATTTGTGTAGGAGGTCTCCAAGGAGAACATCTCCAGGAACCAACATTATTCACTTTATTCAATTCAATTCAAAAACAGAAGTTATCTCATTGCGCTTTTCCTATAGAGCAGGTACTCTTTATGATATTAATAACAGAATCTGTTACTTTAGAACAATTGTATTTAATTTAATATATGAAATAATAATATATGAAATTTGCAGACGCAAAGTCGCTCTTCTAGTTCTTTGGGGACTTTGATATTAAAAGATCCATTACAGGGCAAAACAGTGATCTGCACCTTTTAACAGCAGGAGGGCCCAACGTGCTGACTCTTGACACTGATTGGTCAGAGTGTGTTCCGGCCTTTTCTACAAACAGTGACTCGTTTAACTGTCGTGGAAACATGTCGGCCAATCTCAGGCTCTGAAATAATAATAATTATGAGTGGATTGTTCAGGCGTGGACTGTGAAGGTACTCCACCTGTTAGGGACATTTACATATTATCACACAATGTTAATAATGTAAATGTTTAACAACGCCAAGACTTTCTCAGATATTCTCTGTCCCT
>NW_025322587.1:0-11989 GCF_020085105.1 Siniperca chuatsi | reverse complement strand
GGTGTTGATGGTCAGACTCTGACAGAATCTGAACCAGTGGTTAAAAGGCCTGGAGAATCTCACAGATTGACCTGTACAGCCTCTGGATTCACATTCAGCAGCTACCATATGAACTGGGTCAGACAGGCTCCTGGAAAAGGACTGGAGTGGGTTGCTTTTATACACACAGGCAGTTCGCATATCTATTACTCCCAGTCAGTCCAGGGCAGATTCACCATCTCCAGAGACGACTCCAGCAGTAAACTCTATCTACAGATGAACAGTCTGAAGACCGAGGACACAGCAGTGTATTACTGTGCCAGAGAGACACAGCGAGAGACAATAATAGGAGAGTCATACAAAAACTACTTCCTCTATTTACCACCACCACTGGGAACACTCAGTTTTAATATCTAATCTCCACTACCACTGTGTTTAAAAGTAGACTCAAATTGTCACAGTACTGGAAAGAGTCAACACGTTCTGTTAGTAAATATGGGCACATTTTAGGGTGCATCATGAAACTAATAATCAACACTGAGGAATTCAATTCAGATAAACTGTTGTCTTGGTAATGAACATTATGTCTTCAGTTAGAGCCTAAAACACTCCAACATGAAGCAGAGAAGTCTTCCAGGCAGGGATCAGTGTTTTCACTCTGCACAGACAATATCAATACACAAAGTAATTGAAGTGGACATGGTATAAATAAATACTTGTACAATTTACCCCAAATAAGCAGATTTTCTTCATTTGTCTTTTTCACTATTTGTGGCCTAATAAACAAAGGTGTGACTGACTGAGTCTGATGTTCTCATTTGACAGTATATTGAATTAACTTGTAATCTACATGATTATTTAGAATTAAAAGTAATAGATGCTCATATACACTTCACATGCCAAATTAAAGAACCTAAATCAACTAAAACAAAATAAAGGTGCAAAATATCTCAGTATGTAACATAAAATATTTAAAATTGTTTGCATATTATTTAGATATAATCAATCAGATGACATCAATTATGCTTACATTATTGTAGTGGTAATGTTGATAATCAAGTTACTCAATTTCAAACACATGAGAACATTTTTAAATGTATAAATTTAGATGGACACTTGGTCAATAAACATTCATTCTAGTTTCACCAAACAAGAAGTGAGATTCAAGTCCAATCAAAACCTTGTTGCCTCTTTTTCTCTGGAATGTTTTTAAATATCTTCTTGTCTAACCTGTGATTTAGAGTCCAAACGGTATCACAGATATAGTGCTGGCTAAAAGAATAGATTGTGTTTGTTTTTCTGTTCTTACGTCGATAATGCATATAAGCAAAAACTCTTTCCATATCCAGACTAACGGCAGCACCCACAGCTGTCTCTGTTCTTCGTCCAGTCACTCATATACATGATGACCACCTGCCAGCACCCTTTACAGGTTTTTACAACTGCTAACTCACCTTTCTCTATACGAGTCCACTTTTTCAAAACCCGTCACACAGTCAGCACAGCAGAAGTCAATGTGGACTAAACTGTGGATCACTTTTCATTGCTTTTACACAAAATGGATTGGAGGTGAGACAGAATCCAGAACGTTTTGTAATTATACGGGACGATGTGGCGTTTCACCATCTCTTCCAGTCACAGAGTGGTTTACAGCCCATTGCAGGATGGAGTCACGTTTCCTTCCACCTTACTCTCCTCTCCATTCCTCAACACCATAGATGAAATCTTTTCCTCATGGAGGTGGAAAGTTTATCACCACCAGTAACATGATTGGATGTCCCTCTTGGACACAAGGGGTGCTGGATGTCTGGCCATATCTGCCAAAGATTCTCAGGGATGGAATAGCAATTGTAAAAAAAAAAAAAAAACATTATGATACAATATGTATCACCATCATCATCATCTTTTGTCAACTTTCTGCTCTCAATGATAAGCAATAGCGAAAGCAGAATATTAGTGAACATTTACCTGTTTGTTTTTGAGACATTTTGTCTCAAAAAACAGAGTCTTGATGACAAATAGCAAAGTGCTCTTTAAATGAGTGACTCCTGTACAGTGAACATTAACTGAAATACAAGTCCACTCCAGCTCTCTCCTCCCTGTGAGGAGGAGTCAATGCAAAACTCAGATGTCTTCCACCTCTACTTATCTGACTGCAGAGAGGACGACAGAGAACAGTGGACACACAGTTTAACATGATGGACTACAGGATAGGACTGTTGCTTTTAACTCTCTGCTGGGCAGGTGAAGCTCTTCACTGATCTTGATCTGACATACAGTATGTTCATTTGTGCTGCCAACGCAACACATGACATACATCTTTTTTCTCTTAACAGGTGTTGATGGTCAGACTCTGACAGAATCTGAACCAGTGGTTAAAAGGCCTGGAGAATCTCACAGATTGACCTGTACAGCCTCTGGATTCACATTCAGCAGCCACTGGATGGCCTGGATCAGACAGGCTCCTGGAAAAGGACTGGAGTGGGTTGCCTGGCTTAATAGTGCCAGTAGCAGCCAATCCTACTCTCAGTCAGTCCAAGGCCGGTTTACCATCTCCAGAGACAACAGCAGACAGCAGCTGTATCTGCAGATGAACAGTCTGAAGACTGAAGATTCTGCTGTTTATTATTGTGCTCGAGAGCCACAGTAGCTGGAGTTGGTTGAGCAGCTGTACAAAATCCTACAGCACTCATCCTCCTCTTTGCAAAAACTCTAGTAACATGAAGCCACCGGTGGAGGAGCTCTCAGACCACTAATGATTTCAAGACCAGCTCACTGTTTAAGAGAGAAACAGACATATTTAGCAATGAAAAATTAAAAGAATGTAACATGGCTCATTAATGATAATATTAAATATAGAGTGGAAGCATTTTCCAAAAAAGGGTCTTTTCTGTCTGACTCACAATATTCATGTGAATTAATGACAGCATTATTTCAGCTCACAACTGCATTTTAAAAAGCTCTTTATCTAACAAAAAATAAAAAATACATAATGGCATTTCTTTGTATTGATTGAAAAACATGAGTATTGTGGGATTACATGTTTTTCCTGAAATTATTTTTAAAGCTTAATTAATATTCAAATGTCTTCTTCACTTTTATTCCTACTTGGATTTTCTTTCCCCTGATGTCCTGAAAATGGTTTGACTTATGAACACTTGGTTATTATTGTGCTCGAGAGCCACAGTGACTGGAGCTGGTTGAGCAGCTGTACAAAATCCTACAAGGCTCATCTTTACTGGACCGACACCAACTATATCACATTAAAGTTATCCTCTACAAGTTGTGTATGTGTTCACACCTTTCATCTACAGAATACCTTTCAGAATTTACACATTAATAAAGTGCAGAATCATGAAAATGAGATAAAAACAGATGATGGCGGTATCTGTGTGTAACACTGATATAGAGGTGTAAATAAACACTGATAAAATCTCAGAGAACTCTGCAGTGAGTGATGCAACAGATGAAAGCATTTAATGTGGAGCACTGATATGTAGACATGAATAACCATTGATAAAATGCATGTTGTTGTTTTTTTCAAATATCCAAAGCAAAACAAAAGTCAGCTGTAAAGAAGAACAACAGATGAAATTCTAGTCCTCTGAACATCAGTTACAGCAATGTTCATTCTGCTTTTCTGTGCTCACTGTCATGTTGGCACTTTGGGTGAAAGCCAGGGAAACTAGCACAGGGCTTCAATCACAAACACATCTCTATATTTTTGGTTGTAACTAGTGAGTAACTTTTAACTTGAATGTTAAAAGTAGCGACCATCCCTGTTTTAAAACTCTAGAGGGAAGACAAGGACTGGCTTGAGCACTTATCCCAGTAACGTCCATATACAGGAAGTAATGACAGGGAAGGAAATAAGTGGTTGGTTTGACTTAAATGTTTGCAGCTCCTAATAAGGCTGACATTAATGTTCACCTCCTAAGTAACGTTTCTGAAATGACCTTAAGTCTATCACAAGGCCACACAAAGGTGTGTTGTGCACCACTGCTTCTCTGATTGTTGCTTATTGTTTAGATATAATCAATCTGATGACAGAAGTTAATCTTAAATGATTGCAATGGTAATGTTGATAACCAAGTTACTCAATTTAAAACACGTGAGAACATTTTTAAATTTACAAACTTAGATGGACCCTTCCTGTTCAGAATCATTCTAGTTTCACAAGTGAGATTCAAGTCCAGTCCAGGTCTCTCCTCCCAGTGAGGAGGAGTCAATGCAAAACTCAGATGTCTTCCACCTCTACTTATCTGACTGCAGAGAGGACGACAGAGAACAGTGGACACACAGTTTAACATGGCGGATGACACAGTTGTACCTCCCTGTCAAGCCCACTGACCTTAGTATGCTGAGTTCTCTGCAGGACTGCCTGTCTGACATAAAAAATTGGATGTCGATAAATTTTCTTCAGCTCAACTCAAATAAAACTGAAATCCTTGTTATTGGGCCCCAACACATCACTAAACAAATACTGCCATCCACTGGTAACCTGTCACAACATATCAAGCCTGTTGCACGAAATCTTGGTGTCCTGTTTGATAGCAATTTATGTTTTGAGCAACATATCACTAAGCTTGTCCAATCATGCTTCTATCACCTCAGAAACATTGCAAAAATACGATCTATTTTAAATCTTAGTGATGCACAAACTGTTGTACATGCTATTATCTCCTCATGCCTTGATTATTGTAACAGCCTGGTCACTTGTCTTAATCAAAAAATTTTGAAACAACTGCAGACTGTACAGAACTCAGCTGCTAGGCTGTTAACCAGGACCAAGAAGTACGACTACATAACACCTGTTTTAGCCTCTTTGCATTGGCTCCCTGTTGGTTTTAGGATTGATTTTAAGATCTTGTTGATTACTTTTAAGGCTCTTCATGGCCTGGCTCCAGACTACATTTTAGACCTTGTAGTCCCTTATGAACCTTCACGTAGTTTGAGATCTTCGGGCAGGGGTCTTCTGTCTGTTCCTGAGTCCAGGATGAAAACTAAGGGGGACAGAGCTTTTACCATCAGGGCCCCGAGGTTCTGGAACAACTTGCCTGAAGAGATTAGGTTGTCTGAGTCAGTGTCTTCTTTTAAATCTCTTCTCAAAACACATTTTTATCTGAAAGTATATCCTGATTTTACCTGAACTGGTTGTTTATTTTACTGTGTATTTTATTGCTTTGTGTATTTTATTTCTTTATATTTCGTCATTCACTGTGGTATTTTATTTCTCTTGTTGTGAAGCACTTTGTACTTTGTTTTGATAAGTGCTCTATAAATAAAGTTCTATTATTATTATTATTATTATTCCTTTCCCCACCTCCATGAAAGACATGTACCAGGTGGGGAAAGGGGGCAGGTGAGGCAGAATCCAGAACATTTTGTAATTATACGGGACGATGTGGCGTTTCACCATCTCTTCCAGTCACAGAGTGGTTTACAGCCCATCGCAGGATGACGTCACGTTTCCTTCCACCTTACTCTCCTCTCCATTCCTCAACACCATAGATGAAATCTTTTCCTCATGGAGGTGGAAAGTTTATCACCACCAGTCACATGATTAGATGTCCCTCTTGGACACAAGGGGTGCTGGATGTCTGGACATATCTGCAGAAGATTCTCAGGAATGGAATAGCAATTGTAAAAAAAAATATTATGATGCAATGTGTATCACCATCATCATCATCTTTTGTCAATTTTCTGATCTCAATGATAAGTGATATGTTGAAAGTAATGAAAGCAGAATATTAGTGAACAATTAAGCTGATTCTCCATTTAACACTGAAGCAAAACATTCCACTCAGATAATTGACAAACTTCAGTCCAACATGAACGAGATACATTTTTAAAAGTTGATTATGTAAAAAAAACATTAAAATCTGTAAATTATGTGGAATCTAAAGTGAGTCATAATATTAGAGTGAAAAATAATGTTGCAGTTTCTTGCAGTAAGAAACATTTTCTGGTCTTTTCTCATCCTCACTGGGCTGACAGACCCTGCACTGTCTCACATGATTCATGTCCTCAGGTCAAGTCATTCAAAATGATACAACACACAGACATTTGAGCACCACTGATGTGTGACTGGCTTTAAAGTTACATTTCATGAGAAAAAAAACTCTGAAACAGACTCATATTGCTCTATAATACAAACCAACTGAAGAGTAAGAATATTTCACTCTTTCCATCACAGACTGTAGTTTGATTCAAACCATTTCTGAGAGAAGACAGCAGTGATCTATAAAGTGGAGGAGAAGTGGAGTGATGACAGCATATTCAAGTTTAACGGTTACAAACAAAGTGAATCTACTTGAATCCTACATATATTGTGTCTGGAGAAAATACTTTATAAAAAGAGGTTTTTTTCATGTTTGAAGAAAGTATAATAAAATAGTAATCAAATAATCATTTTCTCCTTCTCATTTCAGAGAAATGTCTAGAAAAGATGTGGAGAGAATATTAACAGTTTGTTACAAACAGGTAATAAAGTTATCTGTATCTGAATATAAAGAAAATTTAGCTACATCTCTCCATGGGCAGGAAGAAAGCTGTGCCTTCATACAATTTTTTATTTTTTTTATTTTGCCATAATAACAACAATATAACAAACCAAAACAAACTATAAACCACACTGTATGACATTTGATTAAGACTGTTTATTATTTTTGACACAACCACAGAGAGATGAAGGTCAAATGTGTTGATTATTACAAAAAGTAACTTATAAATGCATGAACTATGATAGTTTACATCTAAAGGATTTAGTTATTTGCATTTTGTCCCACAGGTTTCAGTTCCTGAGCAGCTGTTTTCCTCTGGAGGCTCCAAGTTTCTCTGTATGTCTGTGTCTTCAAACTGCCACAATCTGAATACTGAAACCTTTAAAAGTAAAAAAAAAACTCCAGGCCTTCAACCAGCGGCAGCAAACTCAAGTATTCATTTAGATTATCTTGCTTTCACTTCTCTCGTGTTTGCAGTAAGAAAATAAAATAAAAACAAACAATAAATCTTACACTTAAAATAATGACACTTTTTTCATGGTTTTAGAATCTCTGAATTATACTGTTTTAAATCTTAACAATACGAAAAAAGTCAACATAAGTGCAGCCATTATGTAACTTACTAGGTCAAATTTTAGAAGAACAAATCTGCTGGATCCTTTAATGAAAGCATACAAAAGAAGATAATCACATTTTTCAAAATTTCCTCAGGAGTTCTTTGCAGTCGTGGAGGTACAGATGTCTTAAATCACTGTTTGCTAGTTGTCAGATTGTTTAAATGCTGTTTGATTTGTGTCATTCTGCGTTCATGCCCTTGAATTTGACTTTAAAAGCAGAATGTGATGTAGGAGGAGCTTAATGTAAACAAATTCTCACAGGGATCCAGTTTTCATCATATTTATAGAAGATTCATGGATTTGAAAACAGAAGCACGCTGTGAACATGGCTTACAGAAAGCTAACACTCTTGGTGGTTGCTCTGTTTGTTTTGACTGGTGCTGAAGGTCAGACCATAACAGAGTCTGAACCGGCAGTTAGAAAACCTGGAGAATCCCACAGACTCGCCTGCACAACATCTGGATTTAGCTTTGGAAGCTCAGTTTGGAACTGGATCAGACAGGCTCCTGGAAAAGGACTGGAGTGGATTGCGCTTGTACACACAGCTAGTACTCCTATCTATTACTCCCAGTCAGTTCAGGGCAGATTCACCATCTCCAGAGACGACTCCAGCAGTAAAGTCTATCTACAGATGAACAGTCTGAAGACCGAGGACACAGCAGTGTATTACTGTGCCAGAAGAGACACAGCGAGAGACAATAATAGGAGAGTCATACAAAAACTACTTCCTCTATTTACCACCACCACTGGGGACATTAAATTTTCCTGTATTTGTATTGCAATGCTGATATATGTTTATGTGTTTTTATTATCCACTAATATAAGATACATTTTAAGGACATTAAAAGAAAGCCAAATCCTCCACTAGCACTCATCAAATTGACCTCAAAAATACATTTAGGTGTAAAAAAAAACAATTTATAGTAAAAACAGAAATGCATTATTTGAACTAGTTGACATTTTTTTATTGCAGGACTTGAGAAAGTTGTGAAATTGTTGTAATTCATAAGCTATACATACACACATATATATATGTGGCGAATAAAATGGACGAGCTAACGGCGTTAGCCCGGAGTCAGACGGAGTTCCGTGAGTGTAGCTTGATGTGCTTCTCAGAGACATGGCTACACCAGGATATCCCGGATCATAACGTTTCCATCGACGGCTTTCAGACTGTTCGGGCCGACAGGGATCACACCGAGCGGTAAGCGGAAGGCGGCGGGCTTGCTGTTCTAGTTAACAACAGATGGTGTAACCCTGGTCACATTACCATCAAGCAGAGTATCTGTACCCCGGACATTGAACTGTTAGCTGTGGGACTCGGCCATATTATCTGCCACGTGAATTTTCACATGCCATTGTTGTGGCTGTTTACATCCCCTCTCTGCTAACCCGGCATCGGCGCAACGCCATTCACACCGCCATAGCACATCTACAGACTCAACACCCGAGTGCACTCATATTAATCTCGGGTGACTTCAACCATGTCAGTGTTTCAACAACACTGACTAATTTCACCCAGTATGTGAGCTGTCCTACTAGGGAGGAGAGGACACTGGACCTGCTGTATGCCAACGTTAAGGACGCATACAGCTCTTCCCCCCTCCCCCCTCTGGGTAGGTCAGACCACAACCTGGTTCATCTTAAACCCTGCTATGTGCCTCTGGTTAAAAGGCAGCCTGTGACCACAAGGACAGTGAGGAGATGGTCAGGGAGGCCTATGAGACACTGCAGGAATGTTTCAAGTGACAAATTGGGATGCACTCTGTGAGCCTCATGGAGAGGACATTGACGGGCTCACTGAGTGCATCACTGGCTACATTAACTTCTGTGTGGACTGCAATGTCCCAACTAAGACGGTCCATTGTTACCCAAATAACAAACCGTGGGTAACAAAAGACATCAAGGACATTCTAAATGCCAAGAGGAGGGCCTTTACTGATGGTAATAGGGGAGGTGGTGAGGCAATCCAGGCCGACCTGAAGGTGAAAATCAGGGAGGCCAAAGAGAAGTACAGGAGGAAGCTGGAGCGGAAACTCCAGCAGAACAATATGAGGGAGGTCTGGAGCGGCATGAAGACCATCACTGGCTTCAGACCGACTGGCAGCAGAGGAGTTGAAGGCAGCTTGGACAGGGCCAACGAACTGAATCTGTTCTTTAACAGATTCGACACACCGGCTCCTGGTCATCCCCCTCTAACTCAGCTGCTGTCGGCCCTCAAGCTCCTCTGAGTACTCTGCTCCCCCTCCCCATCAGGCTAACAGCCCTCTCCAGACCGACGACTCCCCCACCTCCCCCACCTGTAACTTCTGCTGTGTGCCTGACTGCTGACCAGGTGAGAGGACAGCTGATGAGGCTCCACTCGAACAAGGCTGCAGGCCCCGATGGCGTTAGCCCCGGGGTGCTAAAAGCCTGTGCCCCCCAGCTTTGTGGAGTCCTTCAACACGTCTTTAACCTGAGCCTGAGTCTTCAAAGGGTCCCCATTCTGTGGAAGACATCTTGCCTCGTTCCTGTGCCGAAGACGCCACGTCCCAGTGGCTCCAAGGACTACAGACCGGTGGCACTGACCTCCCACATAATGAAGACCCTGGAGAGACTAGTGCTGGTACAGCTGCGCCCATGGTCAGACCCCTCCTGGATCCCCTTCAGTTCGCCTACCAGCCCCGACTGGGAGTTGAGGACGCCATCATCTACCTGCTTAACAAGCATCCACACCCACCTGGACAGGCCGGCAAGCACGGTGAGGATCATGTTTTTGACTTCTCCAGTGCTTTTAACACCATCCGGCCTGCCCTGCTGGGAGAGAAGCTGGCAGCGATGCAGGTGGACGCCCCTTGTGTCCTGGATTGTGGACTACCTGACTGGCAGACCACAGCATGTGCGGCTGCAGCACTGTGTGTCAGACAGCGTGGTCAGCAACACTGGGGCCCCTCAGGGACTGTCCTCTCTCCCTTCCTCTTCACCATCTACACCACAGACTTCAGCTACCACACAGAGTCCTGCCACCTTCAGAAGTTTTCTGATGACTCTGCTGTGGTGGGATGTGTCAGCGGTGGTGATGAGACGGAGTACAGGGCTGTGGTGGGTAACTTTGTTTCATGGTGCGAGCAGAACCATCTGCAGCTCAATGCGACAAAGTCAAAGGAGCTGATTGTGGATCTACGGAGGGCCAAGGCACCAGTGACCCCGGTTTCCATCCAGGGGTCAGTGTGGACATTGTGGAGGACTACAAGTACCTGGGAGTACACTTGGATAATAAACTGGACTGGACCAAGAACACTCAGGCTGTTTACAGGAAGGGCCAGAGCCGCCTCTATTTTCTGAGGAGGCTGAGGTCCTTCAACATCTGCCGGACAATGCTGAAGATGTTCTATGAGTCTGTGGTGGCCAGTGCTATCCTGTATGCTGTTGCATGCTGGGGCAGCAGGTTAAAGGTAGCGGACGCAAACAGACTGAACAAACTGATCCGTAAGGCCAGTAACATTGTGGGGGTGGAGCTGGACTCTCTGGCGGTGGTGTCAGAGAGGAGGATGCTGGCCAAACTACACGCCATCTTGGACAGTGTCTCCCACCCGCTCCATGACGTGCTGGCTAAACAAAGGAGCACCTTCAGCGGAAGACTCATCCCACCAAAGAGCACCACAGAGCGCCACAGGAAGTCATTCCTGCCTGTGGCCATCAAACTATTTAACTCCTCCTCTAAGGATTAGTCTGTTTGACCCTAGGTCACTAAACTGGACATTGAGCATTACATCTTAATAATAATTGTGCAATATTCTGTTTACTACTCAAGTGCAATATTAGTTTTCCCTTGTTAGTTTTTCTTATTACTGTTACGGATATACCTCAATCACTCTCGACAGTACATGCACCTCCGCTTTTACTATTATTTATTACATAATTAGTGACATTGTATTTATACTGTACTTCACCATCTACCAGTAAACCCACTTGGTACTCGACACTTAGTTTATCTTATACTTATACCAACATGTTACTTAATTTATTTCTGACCTGTTTATAGTGTATAATATCGTTTTCTCCTGTGTGCACTGACGTAAAGAAGAGCTACTGGAACAAAGAGTTTCCCTACGGGGATCAATAAAGTATTTCTGATTCTGATTCTGATTCTGATATATTACACAAGATGGTGTGCTTTAACGTCATTATTGGTACGACAGTGATGCGGTCAGGACAGAGGCTCACCAACAAAATAAAAGACACACTAAACACGTATTTATATTGTGGGGCAATTCAATCTCAAAATAAGTAAATAAGAGTTTTTCCGTTTCCCTGGAAACACATGGGGTCTGACTAATAACTGGAAAACAATCATCTATGTCAGTAGAATCCTATGTAATGAAACCTAATTTACTACTACAGCAAGTAGGTCGACCCTTAGTAACGACCTAGCAACAGAGACGATTTCTAGTGTCTGTTGAGTCAGCCAGCCAACTTGAGCTAATGCTATCTAGAGATCGTGGGATTTCCCAAACTGAATAAATACCACACATAGGCTATAAAAACAAAACTGCCTTGCTTGCCCAATCTTGTTGTAACTAAGATATCTGTATTTTTCTGTCTGTAGTGTTTACAAACAGGATTGGCATTATATGACATCATGAGCAGAATGCCAGATAATGCCATGAAATCACTTTTCATATGTTCTTACATAACAGCATTGATCCTGTCCATATAGGCATATGTACACTACATAGAGACAGATCGAATTCACCAAATAAAATAAAATCTTATTTCTCTTGCTATGTAAGTTACAGACCTTTTGAAAAAAAAAGTTAATGAAAGTAGCATTTCACTTCGAGTCATATTCAAAGACTGAAGCGCTGAATAGGCTATCTAAAAAGGAAGATTGTCAGAGTTACTGTAGGG
>NW_025322586.1:0-11945 GCF_020085105.1 Siniperca chuatsi | reverse complement strand
AGCTGTGTTCCAGCATAATCTGCTTAATCGGGCCCACGCAAGCTCCTTAACACCTACACTATTTTTCACTGCTGTTGCCAGCCCGCATTGTATCTACTAGTGCTCCCCACTAATTTCAGATGTACCCTCAATCATTTTGTTCTGGGACCAGGCCTGATTAGATTGGCGACTATTTCAAGGTACTTTTTTTGGTCATACAAGTTGTAGCCTCCTGCACAGTACATACAGAGAATATATACATAAATACAGTAAAAAAAAAAAAACAGTAATTACAGTTATTTATATACATATTTTATACAAAGTACAATACCCTTTTGCTATTATCGTAGTACATGAATAACTTTCTGACTGCTAACTTTCTGACTACCTGCTAACCCCATCTCAAAACCAAAGGTGGCTGGATGAGACTGACAAAAGAATAAACACACTACAGCAGCTAGCATTAAAAAAATGTGTTCCATCCTCAATCATTTAGTGGAGGCACTTTGCTTTAGGGTGTGGAAGGGGAGATTAATTTACATTGGAGGGGATGGAGACAAACTTTCAAGTTTGTGGAGAATGGTGATAGGTTTTAAGAAGGTGGGGGATCATGACGGTGAAAACTGTATGTATGCATTTACAGGGAGAGGAGAGAAGTGCATCATGGGAAGTCTCCCAGCAGTCTAGGCCTATAGCAGCATAATCGAGGGATGGTTCAGGACGCACCCAAGCCAGCCCTATAAGCATTATCAAAAAGGAAAGTCTTAAGCCTACTCTTAGGCGCTCAAGGTCAGCCTGGAGACGTTAACCAGTAAAACCAAAGTAAAAGATGGGTGAGTAATTGCTAACTAGTTACATTTGTACTTTTTAGACAGAAAACACTCTTTATATTGTGGTATGTTGATGTTTCTTTACTGCAAGCTAGCAAGCTCTGCTGAAAACATACTTCTAATTACTAGAAACTTACAGCTCCCTGGTGATCTCTCTCCAGCCAGCTGCCACCTTATTTAGGTTAACTCCTCATTTAAACTTCATGAATCAACCGTTCCTGGTCAATGTTGCAGCACTTTAAACACATGAGGCAGGAATAAATAAAAACAGGGCGTCTGACACAATTCAACTCAAAATGGCGCACCCCATTGTGCTGCACAGTGCTGCGTCGCAGACTCACATCACTGTGTTTTCTGCATATCTGCATATGTTATGATAAATAGCCGACAATATAAATTTCCAATTTATCAGCCCAATATATACTGTGCATCCTTAGTTAATATCCAGTTTGGTTTAATAACCGGTCTGGTTATTTCACTATTTTAATTCTATTTAATTCTCCACCTTATTTTAGTGTTTACTCACAGCTACTTTAATCTGCTCACCTTGATTTTCCGTTCCCTTCACTTCTCTTTTTCTTTTCTCTACATCTGCTTCAACTCTTTCTGTTTCTCCCTCCCACAACTCACAGCAGCAGGTGAGCCACATGTGAAGGATGTTGTTAATAACGTTGATTGAAACGATTACTGTTCCTTTAATTGGTCCGTGCTTGTAAAATATTTGACAGATATTACGATTGCGATATGATTCCTGATTAGTGGGAATGATAATTTCTCCCTCAAAAATTTCATTTTCACTGATTTTTTTTTTTTTTTAAATCATGATGATGTGACATTTGTTCTGGTCTATACCAAGCAAACATGTTTTCTTACATCTGGAAAATAAGATTTGTAGTCCAGGGCATCTGCAGTGAAGAAACAGTGCACTACAGTGCTTCCATTATAAAGCTGTTTTGTCACATTACATTTTACTATTATCAAACAATTGCAGCTTCTGCGATTTGGACATTGCACTTGGCCATATTACGATTTCGATAATATTTTGATTAATTGTGCTGCCCTACTCTAGAATGAGGACTTTTAATTGACTAATACAAAGCACAAGGGCCAATCACAGAACCTAATACTGAAACAGTTGTTACAGTCCTTAAAAGGGACCTACACATCGTTGTTCAGAATCAGAATCAGAAATACTTTATTGATCCCCGAGGAAACTCTTTTGTTACAGCTGCTCACTATCACGTCAGTGCACACAGGAATAGAAATTCTAATGAAATCAAAAATATAATACAATACAAAAATATAATACAATACAAATATAATACAGGCAAGATAAATTAAGTACAAAGTGGATATAAGTATAAAATTAAAATAAGTGTAAAGTTTGAAGTGGATTTACGGTTGATGAGTAATAAGTAATAGTGCATTTACTGTCAAGTTAAGTGTAGTATATTAAGATGATTTTGAGACGGTGATTATTGCACAGTTAATGGTCCAATGTCCAATGTCCAGTTTAATGACTTTGGGTCATATAGACTGACACTTAGAGGGAGGAGTTTAATGGCCACAGGCAGGAATGACTTCCCGTGTGGCTCTGTGGTGCTTTTTGGGGATGAGTCTTCCGGCTGAAGGTACTCTTTGTTTATCCAGCACGCCATGGAGTGGCAGTGGAAGACACTGTCCAAGATGACATGTAGTTTGGGCCAGCATCCTCCTCTGACACCATTGCCAGAGAGGTCAGGCTCACTCACACAACAGCCTTATGACTGGTTGTTGAGTTCATGGAGCCCACTAACTGGCTTACAATACCTGCATGCACAGCATATATAGAACATTAATGCAGACTCATGAACTGAATAATAAGGTCTGCAGATATATGGAATTCAGCCTTACAAAGTTAAATAGAAATAGCCTTCCACAAGAGTCTATGTTCTTAGCCAAATTCAAATACACATTCATATGGTCTAATAAAATTTAGAAACTTCAATAACAACAATTCTTGAATAAAATTTGAGGTCACAGTTTGGCCATCTGGATACTGCAACCAAGCTCCAGGACTTGGTTTATTGGGACCAGAAGGGTTCAACTGGTAATAACATGAGTTACCCACTGATTCTGTGTGACTAGTCTGTTTAACACTCATAGATATCTAACACAGCAGATGTCCACCAGAATTTTTCTGAAGGTAAAGGGCAGACTCTGCAAAAAAGGTGAAAGAAATTAGACAGCAGAACTAACGAATGTAGAAGGTCTTTTCTCTCAGTGGCCTGCAAGTTAGTCTGGACTACGCTTGTCCGGACACAAAAAGGTGCAGATGCACACACTGTAAGGCCCTGCCAATAAAGTTAGTAACTTTTTCCAGGATATGAGGGGGCATCCACCTGCAACGCTGCCAGCTGGCTCACCAGCAGGGCGGCTTTGGATAAAGTTGAAAGCAACGAGAAGTCAAAAACATGATCCTAATCATGCTTGCCGGCTTGTCCAGGTGGATGCTGATGCAGTTCAGCAGTAAGATGATGACGACTTCAACTCACAGCTGGGGCTGGTAGGCAACTCTGGTATTTTCCAAGACGGAGCATGGCAACAGGTAAAGATACATGTTGCTAGCGCATGCGCACTGAAAATTTAGGCATTTTCAAAGGTAAGATGGTACAAAGTGCTGGAAAACATTTTAAGGATTGGGACTTCCTAACAAAGTCTGCATGAAATGCTCGCATCTAATATCTCATAGATTCAGTCATGTCACTTGCTCATTACTACTGCATAATTTTAGCTTTACTTGAGTCTGTTCTCTATTTACACTTTACATTCACTACAGCAACAGTTTTAACAATTCTTCAGATATAGATGTCAGTCATCTTAGGAGGCATCCATAAGTAATAGAATTCCATAACACTTGGCTATGACACTGTGGGTAGCTTCTCTCAATGACTTTGTTAATAATACAAAGAAATTCAGTCACCACTGCCTCGTTCAGACAAGATAAACTCCATGATTTCTGTTTTAACCTGCAAACTATATAGAGTGAGTATGACACATGAAGAACTAATTTTAGATCAATTCTAGCATGCAATAGCTTACTGTAAATGCAAAATCTAAAACTCATGAATAACTAATAAGAAAGTGTTGTTATTATATCTTAGTAGTAGGCTAGTGTACTTCCGAACCAATCCGACACCAAAGGAATTTTGACGATTGATTTTGCCATGTCTGGTGTTTAATGAATGAACAAACAGAATTTCACAAAGAAAGTAGGAGAACAAGGATCTCTATAAAGGGTTGATAGTTTATATGAGAAGTGTGTAATGACAAACCAACATTTGATTGAAAAACCTGTAATTTAATCAAACTATCCTCATTCTAGGGCAAGTACTATTGTAAAAATGATTATGGTGATATAGTGAATTAGCAGTAAGTTACAAAACTCCTATGTGGTCAGCACACATGGCTAATTTCTGCAACAGCGCTTTCTTTCAAAGCAATTTCTAATGTACTTTAACAAAGCACTACTTAATGTTTTAACATATAGGTTCATTTATTCCTAAAGATTATTGTGGAGTTTTGTACAATTAAGGCGCTATTCAAGCACAAAATTTAATAACCAGATTCACATGTTAAAATCTGTGGTTTTAACAACAGTGGTAAGTTGAAATTATGCAACCACAAATAAAGCGATTGTTCTTCCATCCCACCTACAGACGGCATAAGGAATATAAAAGAATGTGGGCTGAAAAACCTAAACTTGAGGAGCAGAACACCTAAAACACTGTGCTCTCAATGTATGATACCCCAAGCTAATCTAGTCTTTAATACTGGGGGGAACTTACGCTTTCAAAATCAAATGTACTTTGATTTTGGAAAATGTGTAGATAGCTCAAAAAGCTGACACATATTCTGAATTTCAAAAATAAATCTTTTTAACCTGTTTGTATTTACTGTATAAATAGAAGATTTATAATGTAGTTACTGTACTCAGTTTTGCTTTTTTTTTGATTTCCTCTTTTAGTTGGATAAAATCACACCTTACCTGCACTTTACCATATTAATTAGTGGTACTAAAATTGGTTTTTATTTTTACTATGCAGAAAACTGTGAAAATCTGGTATTTACATTTGATAAAAATAATTTTGCTCTCAGCCTTTTTGTTCCTGGTATATTATTTCCTCACATTTGTTGACCTACCAAACCTTACCAAAGTTTAGTAAAGAGTTTCCAAATTTGATAATAGAGAATACCTTACTAGGAATGTGTAAGTGTTGTAAAATAATAGACTGCCTCACACCTGTGGCCAGCTGCCATAAAAATGTGCATCTACATTATTGGAGTCAGTGAGGTGGGTTTAGTGTGTGTTTGGCAGAGTGTAAAGTGCAACAGGGTTTGTGGAGGATAGCGCTGATCTAATTCATCTGGTAATATCTTTCTCATTCACCTCTTAACTGACTTGGCTACCTCCCCAAGCTAAAAATAGATTTGAATTTCACTAAAACTCTAAGCTGGAATGAATTTAAATGTGGTTGTACTTCATCCCTACCTATGTCTCCTTAATTCCCTGCTGGCTACCCCTTTAAAGTTTCCAGAAAGATACTTCTTAGGCTGGCTCATCAAGCTGTTTGTGCTTTTTGGCTTATCGATCTTTCCCAGGCTTTGAGAAAGAACAGAAAAGTGAAACAAAGTGGAAGATCTGGCCAAAGTACCACAACAGCTGGGCGGAGTAACTATGGAAAAAGAGGAAAAGGAATACTGCACCCAAGGTAAGAAGAGACAGGAAGAGTGAAAAGAGACAAACACACGCGGCACTCACACAAACACATGCCTGTCTTCTTTTCATTGCTTTCTCCTCAAAGCAGCTCCTTTGGCTAGCTACAAGCTTGATTGTACTGCATGATCCGTTAGCTTTACTCAAACTTCCTTAGTAGCCAGACCTTGGACTCTTTGTGTTTGAATTACTATGTAAGAGCCAAATAACAGGAAATAATTGTTTAATTGAATATTGTGGAATACAGCATTACAAAAGCTACTTACATGTCTTGTAAACACCCAGTAACAATGCCACATCACAAACTTCCTGGATTTCCATTCTACCGCTTTGAGTTAATCGCTTGGTGTGATGAATCAAAAGCATCCACTCAACTTACAGTCCTGAGGGCAAAAATACAATCTTGATGAGTGTGTAGAGGCCAAGTGGAGACTGGTCAAGACCTGGCCCAGCCAACAGGTTGATAAAACACCTCTCAATACACAACAGTGACTTTCGGGTCAGCCCATATAGACTTTGAAAAAGTTTTCAACCCTATGCTGGAATTCTTCTGAGAAATTTCTTAGAAAAAGATGTAGCTTGGTGTACAGTTAGACAGGTGATGTCTTCTACTGATAAAAAGACGCACAGAAACTTTGCTCTCTGTCTAGTTTTATTGATCATCTTTTTACAACATCCATACAAGAAGTAGGATGAATTATGGGAAAAGGGAAACAAAACAGTACATCATGTGTGATTAGACTGAATTTTCTTGTTTGCCAAAAGCAGATTTATATGCAGATATTGAAAAAATCTGAGCTGACTTGAAGCACAAGACATTTTTTCAATATTTTCTCTTTCCATAACTCTTACTTTTATTGAAATAAATTGTTGGACATGGTTTCGATGTCAAATCCCTTTTGCTTTGTATGCCCAACCATCCAATTCTGACCTCCTATATACAACTTTTGTGCAAAGATAATTGTGGAATGAACACAGCATTTAGCTGTGCCAAGGCTCTGCCAGGCTCCTGTTCCGCAGCAGTTTCAATGTCCACAAGAAACGCTTGCATGCAGAAGCGGATCGCCTGTTCTTCCAACCCAGTGTCATGGCAGCCTGTGAAATAAAGTCAGAAATTTAATCTACAGATTAGGTATATTGGATGCATCTCTGGCTTCTTTACAGTGCATACTTTTATGACCTCCTCAGTACTCACGTGAGTGCAGCCTACTCATCAGCATGTTGGGCTTTGCCTCTTACCTCACCATGTGTGAGAGACAAAAGACAGGCCTACTCTGGAAAAGCTGCTCACTAAGAGGCTCGACTGAGAAACACAAGGACAGACAGGAAAACGGCGCCATGTCCCTGCCAGCCTGTTAACTCCACACACTCTAGGTGTAAGACTGACACGCGGATCTCTCGTAGTTGCCAACGCGTAGATCTCAGTTGAATCTAAACACCTCCTATTGACAAGACTGCAACAAAGCGTATGAAATCATGGCGCGCAGGGCTGTATGAAATCTACGTCTCATACAGCCTAGCACCACATACTCCTCATAGTTCTTTCCCACTGCTGCACTCTTCCAAGCATGACATAGAGGCACATCACGGAACTTTCATTTTCCGTATTTTCGACTTGAGCAACCGCCAGCGCTGTGTGTTTGCTGAACACACTTTTGGATCCTGATCGCTTATTCTGCTAACGGCCCTGGTACCTGCAGAAGGAAGAGACAGGGATCGACTATTTCTTCTACAGAGATGCCGAACCGCCACTGAGTGCTCCCTCTCCGCACTGACGCGGACCACTGCTCTCCCCTTTTGCTGCCACTCGCTGTTTGCCATTGTAGCCTGCTCTATTTGTGGGATCCGCCTCGCTCAGCATCTCGACTAAATCTCAAGAGCGATTTTAAGTAAGAGGTTTGTGTCTGGACAGAGATAGATTTTGTAATTGTGTGGTTATTTCATCTAAAACTTCATTTGTTGTGAATTATTCTTTGCTTATTTTGGAGAGCCGTGGTCTTTAATTGTTGCATGTTTTTCTTTTGTGTTTGCACATTCCATTTTTGTAGGTTGGTGCTAAGCTGTTGGGCTGCTTTAACTGTAAGTAGCTTTAGCCACTGTGGAAGCTTGTAATAACCACGCCCAGTAACACGTGCCAGTGAATGAGTTTGCTGCCGGGACATTGTAGTGTGATAAAGGGGCAGCTATTGCTACTTTTTACCACAGAATTTTATGTATTCTCTTGTGTGTGTGCTTTCTTTCTCTTTCCTCTCCACTAACCTACACACGCTTTACACTCACACACATATCTTATATGCTCAGATAGCTTGAGAGCATAGCCAAAGCGCAAGTTGCCTGCTATCTTGAGGACACTTAGCTTTTTGTCCCTTGTTTGAGTTTCTATGGGTCTGCTCATGCCATTTTGGTTCTTGTGTGTGATTTAAGACTCCACGTGGTCACGCCCGCCATCTTCCTCGCACTCCCCCATTTAAGCTATTCTCTATTTTATTCTATTATTCTGGCTATTCATCCATATTATTTAATTTTGATAATATTACTACTTGTGTTAATATTACTTAATATCTTTGATATTTCTGATAATAGTCAAAACCAGTGCACCACCCTGGAATCAGGGAGCACAACTCAAACATGAAAATTAGTCTCCCAAAGATGGCTGATACATATACATCTCATGAGGCTTTTATTTGATAATTAACATCACACTGTGTTGTTGATATTGTCAGAGTGGGACAGAGTGAGGTGGTCTGCTCGGAATTGGAATTAGTCTGTGGAATCAATGGTGGCACGTCAGCCTCTATAGGCCCCCAATGTATTCTCAAACAGCTAGAAATAGTTGAAAACCTATAAACTTGGCACATGCATCAGAAAGGGTTTATTTTTCTAAATTGTCTTCGTTTTCTTAATCTGGAGTTTGGGCACGCCAGAATGGCCTGATAGCGCCTCCCCACAAAAGTTCAACCTACAGCCCCATGGCAGCTTTAACCTAGATGCACGTAAATTTGGGAGGCAAATGTATCATCTTCTAGACTTTAAAAAGCCTGCTGGAGCTTATGTTCTAAACTCTAACAGGAAGTCAGCCATTTAGGAATTTAACGTGCCATTTTTTGCCATTTACAGACACCAGATTTAATACAAACTCCTCTTTAGAGAATCTATCAGATCTACATCAAATTTGGGCAGAAAGACCCAAAGATCTTTTATGTATGTTAAATTCTGAAGCTTTTAGGTTTTCTCAAACGTGCGCTGTCAAGATGGCGTGGCAGAGTTTATCTGTGATTTTTATCGATTTTTGATGTTGAACTGTTAGAGAATTAATAAGGATCGTAAAACCAGAATTTGTGCCAATTGATCTATTACATGTTCAGATATTTTGCAGAATAAGTGTGGAAACTTTGACATTCTGGTGGTGGTAAATGCAAAGTCAGTGGATTACTAAGGTCAGTGTAGTTTCATCATTCAGGGACCATGAATGTTCAGTGTAATTTCACAGTTAATCTATCTAATACTTTTGAAATAATTCAGTCTTGACCAAAGTAGTGGACCAACTGGAATAACACTGCCATCCATAGAGCTATGTAGCTAAAAACGTTTTCTCCAAATTTCCAGACATTTGTATCACTTTCTTTATTTGAAATTTCAAAATGAAGGCAGGCTAAGTGTGTACTACAGAAAGTTGGTCTTCAGAATATTTCCATTATGTTTTTGCTTGTTATATACTGTCGCTCATTTTACCTTTGCAACCAGCAGATCCAATTAACTTTCTAATAATATGATGTTGACAGCAACCCTAATATAGCTTATCTTTTCCATGCCATATAACCAAAAAACATTACAAATTACAATTACAATACCTAGAAGAGCCATATACTGTTGCATTGGGTGACATATTTCTTCATTACAAAGAGCAGGGAGAGTGAGTTTACATTGTATTCAATTTTATTTTATTTATATAGCGCCAATTCATAACAGAAGTTATCTCATTGCACTTTTCCTATAGAGCAGGTCTAGACCGCACTCTTTATAATATTAATTACAGAGACCCAACAAATCCCACCATGAGCAAGCATTTGGCGACAGTGGCAAGGAAAAACTTATTTTAAGAGGCAGAAACCTTGGACAGAACCTGACTCAATGGTGGGCTGCTGCTGCCGTGTTAGGTTTTGAGAGAGAGAGAGAGAAGAGAGAGAGAGAGAGGTTTGGGGAAAGGGGGTGGGGAGAGGGAAGCACAATGCAAAGACCATGTAGAATAATTTTTTTTAAATAGTAGAATAGTAATTGTAGTGTTAATATTAATATATTAGTAATAATAGGAACGACAGCTATAGGAAAAATAATGTCAGTATTAGTAACAGAGCCAACTGTTTGACAACTGTAGTTGCAGTTGTCAAGCAGGAACACGGGGCAGCAGGTGGCCCACAACCACAGATCCAGTCTCTGCAGCTCCGGAGGCAGAAATACCTGCTGAAAGTGACAGAAGGAGAGAGGAGAGAAACGAGAAAGCACAAAACTACAGGAGAGAGAAGATGTTGAGTTAGTAACATGCAGTAATGGGATAAAAATACAGGGAGAGGGAGAGAAGGAGAGAGGAAAGAGGCGCATCATGGGAAGTCTCCGGCAGTCTATGCCTATAGCAGCATAGCAGATATGATCTCTTTTCCTAGTTCTTGTAAGTACATGTGCCGCAGCATTCTGGATCAACTGGATCCCCAGACCTGTTCTATAGGAAAAGTGCAATGAGATAACTTCTATTATGAATTGGCGCTATATAAATAAAATTGAATTGAACTAGAATCCTTACACATATGCAACATTTTTGCTGAAATATCAAGACCCAGTACAATGAAATCAAAGCATATCATGTTTCAAAGTTTTGAGGGTGTATACTTGACGGTGCAAAAGGGTTTAATTTAATGGGCAGCTGCAGCTGCAGCTCTCCTGTCTTTCACTGCGACTTTACCAAAGAAGTTGAAAGAAAAGTTTACAGCAATTATTTGTCCCTGTCGTAACGGCTGCTCTCATCTCTGCCTCCAGTTATAGACAGAGCTAACTGAAGCACCAGTTTGCTGCTGAAACATCTGATTTAGATCTTGAGACACAAGGTGAGGATGGGAAAGAGAGAGACAAATAGACAAAAATGGACCAAAATAAGCCAAAGAGGAAAAAATGATGCCTTGAGAGTTTTCCTCTCAATGGTTGTGAAAAGATCATGGAAATGAAAAAGTGGCCTGCTGAATGATTATTAAAACCGGTTCGCAGCGTATCTGGTCTGCACTGACGGCAATGTTTCTACTTTGCTTGTGAAATTAGGGAGGAGTTTTTATAATCTGGCTATTCAACACCTTAGTGTTTTAATAAGCTTAGAGTTGCCTTTATCCTCTTACTTCCTAAACCCCTTACTGACAGCTCAACTCTCCCATCATACGCGGGTAGAAACATGTTTTTTCTTACTTGCTTTTTATTTATTGATGCATTTGTATTTCACTCTATTAGAACATACATTCCTGTATGCTGTTGTGACAGATGCTGGCAGTTTTAATTTAAATTTCATTTTTCTACAATTTTCTGCTCTGATTGGTGCAAAGTGTAGATGGATTGTTAGGAATTGGGATGGATTATGTGACAATCTGTTATGAAGAAAGACCACATCAATAACAATCCCAATATGAGTGTCTATAAGGGAGAGACATAGTTTTATTGCTGTGATAATTCAGCCATTTTTTTTAGACTAGTTCAATAAATGTACTCCAAACACTAATTGCTTGTTTAACAGCATAGTAATACTTTAACAGACAAGTTATTTTGTGACATCTGGGGCAAACACTGGCAGTATGCAAAGGACTGTTTACAGATCAGTTTAATGGTCCCGTAGTGTGTAATCTTTGTCTTTACAGTACATTACTGCAGGCTGCCACTACAGAAGTTTAACTGTTGTTAACTCAGGCACTCACCTGGTAGAGCGCGTACCACATAGCAAGGCTGAGTCCTTACTGCAGCTCCCGGGTTTCGATTCCAGCCCGGGCCTTTTGCTGCATGTCATCCCCTCTCTCTATCCCCTGCCTTTCCTGTCTTTCTCCAGCTATCACTATCACAATAAAACACAAATGCCAAAAAAAAAAACTTAGGTGGAATTACAAAAGACTCACACGGTAAGAATAATGTACATTTCCACAGCACTAATTCCATCTGTTCAACAACAGAGTCATGTCATACTTTCCACTCTGCTGCTCGGAGAATAACCTTTTAGGCTAACAAAAATACTGTTCATGTCCATTAAATAATTTTATGTTAAACTACTCACAATAAAACTCAACCTTTCCTGAATATTTTCATTCTAAAAGACCAATAAGAAAGGTAGAGATTATGCTCTGTGAGTGTTACAG
>NW_025322585.1:0-10261 GCF_020085105.1 Siniperca chuatsi | reverse complement strand
TAAGACGGTGTAGTCCTCATTCGTCCAGGAGTGTTGTATCGTAGAAAAGGTTTCAGTCGTAGTCATCTGGACACTGTTTTCAGAATCAAGACGTTTCGCTCCCATCCGGAAGTCATTCTCAATTGTGGAAAAATGGGACGGTATCTAGAAATTTAAGCTGCTCCGTGTTACATAAGCCCTGCCCTCAGGAAGGAATCTACCTGAGTATCTGTTAATAGCTAGTTTCACCTGAAGCTGACCTAATTGTTTCCAAGATGGCCCAGTAATCAGTAATCAGGCCTATTGTTTTCTGGCTGCACCTACCTCAGCACTGTTAAGTACCTGATTAGCATGTGATTGGCGTGACCAAGGTGTTAATACACTGTGATAGACTTTGGGCAGATTGAATCTCAGACCACCATTTCTGTTCAAGGAGGGGTTCTCTTTTTTCACAAAAATGGCTTCCTTGACACCCCGTTCAAACCAGCTCTTCTCTCTACTTAGAATCTTCACCTCGCTGTCTTCAAATGTGTGGTTTGTAGCTTTTAGATGCAAATGCACGGCGCTCTGTAATCCAGAGTTAGCGTGTCGCCTGTGCTGATAAAGTCTTTTGTGAAGTGGCTGTTTGGTCTCACCTATGTACCGTTCTTTGCAGTTTTCCCTCACTGCACTGAATGGAGTAGAATACATTGCTCTGTTTTTGTGTGGGCAACTTGTCCTTAGGGTGAACGAGTTTCTGTCTTAAAGTGTTGCCTGGTTTAAAGAAAACAGGAACATCGTGCTGTCTAAAGATCCTTTGTAGTTTTTCAGACGGTCCAGATACATAAGGCATGGAGACACCGTTCCTTCTTGGTTCTGTTACGCTTTTGTCCTGTTTTTTTGGCTCTTTTAACTTTGTTGATAGCCCAAGTAGGACAACCACAGGCTGAGAGTGCATTCTGGACATGCCTTAGCTCGTTCTTCTTACCCCTCTGAGCCGGTGGGCACTTCTTGGGCTCTATGTTGTAATGTCCGGATTACACCCAGCTTGTGCTGTAATGGATGGTGTGAGTCAAAGAGCAAGTATTGATCCGTATGTGTTGGTTTCCCGTACACTTCTGTCTGGAGCTTTCCGCCCTCTCCTCTGAGTGTATGTAGCACACTCAAGAAAGGCCAAGCGGTTCTCTTTGGCGTCCTCTCGCGTGAACTTGATGTTGGGGTCCACAGTACTGATATGCTCTGAGAACGCTTCCAAGTCTTGTTTCTTGATTTTCACAAAGGTGTCATCCACGTAGCGGAACCAATGACTCGGTGGTGTGCCCGGGAACGAGGATAATGCCTTCTTCTCAAACTCTTCCATGTACGGGTTGGCCACGATGGGAGAGACCGGAGCACAGCCGTGAATCTGTCTGTAGAAGTGTCCCCGGAATTGGAAGTAGGTTGTGTTGAGACAGATGTCTAATAGTTTGCATATGTGTTCAGGTGTAAGCTTGGTCCTTTGCTGCAAGGTGGAGTCCTCCTGCAGTCTTCTCCTCACCGCTGTCACTGCTTCTGAGGTCGGGATGCAGGTGAACAAGGACAAAACATCATAAGAAACCATTACGTCATCTGGGTCCAACTGGAGATGTTTCACTGTGTCCACAAATGTCTGTGTGTTTTCCACATGATGTACTGTGTTCCCCACCAGCGGAGCCAAGATTGTAGTCAAATGTTTGGCTACGTTGTATGTGATGGAATCTGTGCTGCACACGATGGGTCCGAGTGGAACATTCTCTTTGTGAATTTTGGGAAGGCCATAGATGAAAGGAATGGCTTCCCTGGGGCATAGTCTGTAGTACAGAGGCCTGCCTATCACCTCCTCCTTCTCAAGCTTCTGTAGACAGTCTATAACCTTCTTCTTGTAGCCATTGGTTGGATCTCTTTTAAGTTTTTGATATGTGGTTGTGTCTTCAAGAAGGTTGTTGACCTTGGTTTCATAATCGGCTGTGTTCAGAATCACAGTGCAGCGACCCTTGTCTGCTGGTGGAATGTTTATGCTGTGATCCTTCTGCAGTGCTGAGAGTGCCCTCCTCTCTTCGCATGTAATGTAGGAAGGAGGCGGTTTGGCACTCTTTAGTGTTGCTGTGACACGTGGCCTCAGGTCTGCAGCCTCTGCTTCTGTCATCCTGTTCTTCCTAATGGCTGTTTCTGTGGCTGTGATGTAGTCCACTGTAGGGATGTGGTTGGCTGTAACTGAAAAGTTGAGCCCTTTGGAGAGCACATCTTTGTCCGCCTGTGTCAGGATGCGGTCTGATAAGTTTTTGATCCAATTGTTGCTGTTAACACACGTCTCCCTTTGTTCAGTCCCTGATCTCCTCCTATGTTGTGCACCCTGTGCTACCTGTGTAAAATCCATCACTCTCTTGAGGATTTCTTCTGGGACAATGCTTGTTAACTTCTTCTGCAAAAATTCTGTTCTGTTCTTCAAATTGTCTATTCTTGAGTTGTTTTCCCTGATCCTTTCACTAAGCATCTGGGTCAGGTTTCTTCTCCAAATCTTCTCTGCGCTGTGTCCTTTTACTGGTGGTTTAATCTGTAGGCTCTTGGGAATAATCTTGCTCTGCCTGCATCTTAGATTAAGACGGAGATGGTTCCTGTGGTCTGCTAATTTCCTGGCTGTGTTTTCGAGTTCCCGAACCAGATCCACGGTTTTCTGCCCAAAATTCTTCAAAATAAGACGGTGTAGTCCCTCATTCGTCCAGGAGTGTTGTATCGTAGAAAAGGTTTCAGTCGTAGTCATCTGGACACTGTTTTCAGAATCAAGACGTTTCGGCTCCCATCCGGAAGTCATTCTCAATTGTGGAAAAATGGGACGGTATCTAGAAATTTAAGCTGCTCCGTGTTACATAAGCCCTGCCCTCAGGAAGGAATCTACCTGAGTATCTGTTAATAGCTAGTTTCACCTGAAGCTGACCTAATTGTTTCCAAGATGGCCCAGTAATCAGTAATCAGGCCTATTGTTTTCTGGCTGCACCTACCTCAGCACTGTTAAGTACCTGATTAGCATGTGATTGGCGTGACCAAGGTGTTAATACACTGTGATAGACTTTGGGCAGATTGAATCTCAGACCACCATTTCTGTTCAAGGAGGGGTTCTCTTTTTTCACAAAAATGGCTTCCTTGACACCCCGTTCAAACCAGCTCTTCTCTCTACTTAGAATCTTCACCTCGCTGTCTTCAAATGTGTGGTTTGTAGCTTTTAGATGCAAATGCACGGCCCTCTGTAATCCAGAGTTAGCGTGTCGCCTGTGCTGATAAAGTCTTTTGTGAAGTGGCTGTTTGGTCTCACCTATGTACCGTTCTTTGCAGTTTTCCCTCACTGCACTGAATGGAGTAGAATACATTGCTCTGTTTTTGTGTGGGCAACTTGTCCTTAGGGTGAACGAGTTTCTGTCTTAAAGTGTTGCCTGGTTTAAAGAAAACAGGAACATCGTGCTGTCTAAAGATCCTTTGTAGTTTTTCAGACGGTCCAGATACATAAGGCATGGAGACACCGTTCCTTCTTGGTTCTGTTACGCTTTTGTCCTGTTTTTTTGGCTCTTTTAACTTTGTTGATAGCCCAAGTAGGACAACCACAGGCTGAGAGTGCATTCTGGACATGCCTTAGCTCGTTCTTCTTACCCCTCTGAGCCGGTGGGCACTTCTTGGGCTCTATGTTGTAATGTCCGGATTACACCCAGCTTGTGCTGTAATGGATGGTGTGAGTCAAAGAGCAAGTATTGATCCGTATGTGTTGGTTTCCCGTACACTTCTGTCTGGAGCTTTCCGCCCTCTCCTCTGAGTGTATGTAGCACACTCAAGAAAGGCCAAGCGGTTCTCTTTGGCGTCCTCTCGCGTGAACTTGATGTTGGGGTCCACAGTACTGATATGCTCTGAGAACGCTTCCAAGTCTTGTTTCTTGATTTTCACAAAGGTGTCATCCACGTAGCGGAACCAATGACTCGGTGGTGTGCCCGGGAACGAGGATAATGCCTTCTTCTCAAACTCTTCCATGTACGGGTTGGCCACGATGGGAGAGACCGGAGCACAGCCGTGAATCTGTCTGTAGAAGTGTCCCCGGAATTGGAAGTAGGTTGTGTTGAGACAGATGTCTAATAGTTTGCATATGTGTTCAGGTGTAAGCTTGGTCCTTTGCTGCAAGGTGGAGTCCTCCTGCAGTCTTCTCCTCACCGCTGTCACTGCTTCTGAGGTCGGGATGCAGGTGAACAAGGACAAAACATCATAAGAAACCATTACGTCATCTGGGTCCAACTGGAGATGTTTCACTGTGTCCACAAATGTCTGTGTGTTTTCCACATGATGTACTGTGTTCCCCACCAGCGGAGCCAAGATTGTAGTCAAATGTTTGGCTACGTTGTATGTGATGGAATCTGTGCTGCACACGATGGGTCCGAGTGGAACATTCTCTTTGTGAATTTTGGGAAGGCCATAGATGAAAGGAATGGCTTCCCTGGGGCATAGTCTGTAGTACAGAGGCCTGCCTATCACCTCCTCCTTCTCAAGCTTCTGTAGACAGTCTATAACCTTCTTCTTGTAGCCATTGGTTGGATCTCTTTTAAGTTTTTGATATGTGGTTGTGTCTTCAAGAAGGTTGTTGACCTTGGTTTCATAATCGGCTGTGTTCAGAATCACAGTGCAGCGACCCTTGTCTGCTGGTGGAATGTTTATGCTGTGATCCTTCTGCAGTGCTGAGAGTGCCCTCCTCTCTTCGCATGTAATGTAGGAAGGAGGCGGTTTGGCACTCTTTAGTGTTGCTGTGACACGTGGCCTCAGGTCTGCAGCCTCTGCTTCTGTCATCTTGTTCTTCCTAATGGCTGTTTCTGTGGCTGTGATGTAGTCCACTGTAGGGATGTGGTTGGCTGTAACTGAAAAGTTGAGCCCTTTGGAGAGCACATCTTTGTCCGCCTGTGTCAGGATGCGGTCTGATAAGTTTTGATCCAATTGTTGCTGTTAACACACGTCTCCCTTTGTTCAGTCCCTGATCTCCTCCTATGTTGTGCACCCTGTGCTACCTGTGTAAAATCCATCACTCTCTTGAGGATTTCTTCTGGGACAATGCTTGTTAACTTCTTCTGCAAAAATTCTGTTCTGTTCTTCAAATTGTCTATTCTTGAGTTGTTTTCCCTGATCCTTTCACTAAGCATCTGGGTCAGGTTTCTTCTCCAAATCTTCTCTGCGCTGTGTCCTTTTACTGGTGGTTTAATCTGTAGGCTCTTGGGAATAATCTTGCTCTGCCTGCATCTTAGATTAAGACGGAGATGGTTCCTGTGGTCTGCTAATTTCCTGGCTGTGTTTTCGAGTTCCCGAACCAGATCCACGGTTTTCTGCCCAAAATTCTTCAAAATAAGACGGTGTAGTCCCTCATTCGTCCAGGAGTGTTGTATCGTAGAAAAGGTTTCAGTCGTAGTCATCTGGACACTGTTTTCAGAATCAAGACGTTTGGCTCCCATCCGGAAGTCATTCTCAATTGTGGAAAAATGGGACGGTATCTAGAAATTTAAGCTGCTCCGTGTTACATAAGCCCTGCCCTCAGGAAGGAATCTACCTGAGTATCTGTTAATAGCTAGTTTCACCTGAAGCTGACCTAATTGTTTCCAAGATGGCCCAGTAATCAGTAATCAGGCCTATTGTTTTCTGGCTGCACCTACCTCAGCACTGTTAAGTACCTGATTAGCATGTGATTGGCGTGACCAAGGTGTTAATACACTGTGATAGACTTTAGAAACAATTGGATCAAAAACTTATCAGACCGCATCCTGACACAGGCAGAAAAAGATGTGCTCTCCAAAGGGCTCAACTTTTCAGTTACATCCAACCACATCCCTACAGGGACTACATCACAGCCACGGCAGGCACAGCCATTAGGAGAGAAATTAAGATGACTGAAGCAGAGGCTGCAGACCTGAGGCCTGCGTGTCATCAACAACATTAAAGAGTGCCAAACCACCTCCTTCCTAACATTACATCCGAAGAGAGGAGGGCACTCTCAGCACTGCAGAAGGATCACAGCATAAACATTCTACCAGCAGACGAAGGGCGCTGCACTGTGATTCTGTCTTAAAGTGTTGCCTGGTTTAAGAGAAGACAGGGTGGGCATAGAACATCGTGCTGTCTATTAAGACAGAAACTTTACGTTCACCCTAAGGACAGGTTACCCACACAGAAACAGAGCAATGTTGTCTACTCCATTCAGTGCAGTGAGGAAAACTGCAAAGAACGGTACATAGGCGAAACCAAACAGCCACTTCACAAAGAAGACTTTATCAGCACAGGCGACACGCCTAACTCAGGATTACAGGCGCGTGCATTTGCATTTAAAAGCTACAAACCACACATTTGAAAGACAAAGCAGGTGAAGATTCTTAGTAGAGAGAAGAGTTGGTTTGAGCAAGGGCGTCAAGGAAGCCATTTTGTGTGAAGAAAGAGAACCTCTTTGGAACAGAAAATGGTGGTCTGAGATTTAATCTGCCCAAAGTCTATCAGAGTGTATTATCACCTTGGTCACGCCTATCACATGCTAATCAGGCACTTAGCAGTGATGAAGTAGATGCAGCCAGAGAACAATAGGCCTGATTACTGGGCCATCTTGAAACTATTAGGTCAGTTTCAGGTGAAACTAGCTATTTACAGATACTCAGGCAGATTCCTTCCTGAGGGGCAGGGCTTATGTAACTCAAGAGTAGTTTAAATTTCCAGTTCCTCTGTCAATTTTTTTCACAATTGAGAATGACTTCTCCGGATGGGAGCCAAAGCGTCTTGATTCTGAAAACAGTGTCCAGATGACTACGACTGAAACCTTTTCTACGATAGAACACTCCTGGACGAATGAGGACTACCCTGTCTTATTTTGAAGAATTTTGGGCAGAAAACCGTGGATCTGGTTCTGGAACTCGAAAACACAGCCAGGAAATTAGCAGACCACAGGAACCATCTCCCGTTTTAATCTAAGATGCAGGCAGAGCAAGATTATTCCCAAGAGCCTACAGATTAAACCACCAGTAAAAGGACACAGAGCAGAGAAGATTTGGAGAAGAAACCTGACCCAGATGCTTAGTGAAAGGATCAGGGAAAACAACTTAAGAATAGACAATTTGAAGAACAGAATAGAATTTTTGCAGAAGAAGTTATCAAGCATTGTCCCAGAAGAAATCCTCAAGAGAGTGATGGACTTTACACAGGTAGCACAGGGTGCACAATATTAGGAAGAGCAAGGAGCTGGCAATTAAGAAATTTAACATCCTTTTGAATAAGAAGAATCTAGGAAAGGACCAGCACAACAGGAGATCAGGGACTGAACAAAGTGAGACATGTATTAACAGAAACAATTGGATCAAAACTTACTCAGGACCGCATCCTGACACAGGCAGAAAAAGATGTGCTCTCTCAAAGGGCTCAACTTTTCAGTTACATCCAACCACATCCCTGACAGTGGACTACATCACAGCCACCAGAAACAGCCATTAGGAAGAACAAGATGACTGGAAGCAGAGGGCTTGCAGACCTGAGGCTACGTGTCACTGCAACATTAAAGAGTGCCAAACCACCTCCTTCCAACATTACATCCGAAGAGAGGAGGGCACTCTCAGCACTGCAGAAGGATCACAGCATAAACATTCTACCAGCAGACAAGGGTCGCTGCACTGTGATTCTGAACACAGCCGGTTATGAAACCAAGGTCAACAACCTTCTTGAAGACACAACCACATATGAAAAACTTAAAAGAGATCCAACCAATGGCTACAAGAAGAAGGTTATAGACTGTCTCACAGAAGCTTGAGAAGGAGGAGGTGATAGACAGGCCTCTGTACACTACAGACTATACCCTGGGGAAGCCATTCCATGCATCTATGGCCTTCCCAAAATTCACAAAGAGAATGTTCCACTCAGACCCATCGTGTTTGTACAGATTCCATCACATACAACATAGCCAAACATTTGACTACAATCTTGGCTCAAGATTTGGTGGGAACACAGTATCATGTGGAAAACACACAGAAATTTGTGTGACAAAGTGAAACATCTCCAGTTGGACCCAGATGACGTTATGGTTTCTTATGATGTAGTGTCCTTGTTCACTTGCATCCCAACCTCAGAAGCAGTGTCAGCGGTGATGAGAAGACTGCAGGAGGACTCCACCTTGCAGCAAAGGACCAAGTTTACACCTGAACACATGTGTAAACTATTAGACATCTGTCTCAACACAACCTACTTCAATTCGAGGGGACACTTCTACAGACAGATTCACGGTTGTGCTATGGGCTCTCCCGGTCTCTCCCATTGTGGCCAACTGTACATGGAACAGTTTGAGGAGAAGGCATTATCCTCGTTCCCGGGCACACCACCAAGTCATTGGTACCGTTAAGTGGATGACACCTTGTGAAAATCAAGAAACAAGACTTGAAGCGTTCTCAGAGCATATTAATACGGTGGACCCCAACATCAAGTTCACGCAAGTGAGGATGCAAAAGAGAACACGCTTTGCGCTTAACTTGATTGTTCTACTCTCAGAGGAGAGGAACTGGAAGCTCCAGATAGAAGTGTACAGGAAACCAACACATACGGATCAATACCTGCTCTTTGACTCACACCATCCACTACAGCACGTGCTGGGTGTAATCCGGACATTACAGCACAGAGCCAAAGAAGTGCCCACAGGCTCAGAGGGTAAGAAGAAGAGAGGGAAAGGCATGTCCAGAATGCACTCTCAGCCTGTGGATTTCCTACTGCGGGCTATCAACAAAGTTAAAAAGAGCCAAAAAACAGGACAAAAGTGTAACTGAACCAAGGAAAGAACAGTGCCTCCATTCTGCTTATGTGTCTGGACTGTCTGGAAAACTACAAAAGGATCTTTAGGACAGCCACTGATGTTCCTGTCTTCTTTAAACCAGGCAACACTTTTTAAGACCAGAAACTCGCTCACCCTAAGGACAGGTTACCCACACAGTCACAAACAGAGCAATGTTGTCTACTCCATTCAGTGCAGTGAGGGAAGAAACCTGCAAGAAGAGAACGGTACATAAGACGAAACCAAACAGCCACTTCTGAAAAGACTTTTATCAGCACAGACTTACACGCTAACTCCAGGATTAAGAGCAGAGCTACCGATGCATTTTGCATTTAAAAAGCTACAAACCACACATTTTGAAGACAATGAGGTGAAGATTCTTAGTAGAGAGAGGAAGAGTTGGTTTGAGCGGGCGTCAAGGAAGCTTGGCTTTGTGAAGAAAGAGAACCCCTCTTTGAACAGAAATGGTGGTCTGAAAGTTTAATCTGCCCAAAGTCTATCAGGAGTGTATTATCACCTGAGCCACGCCTGTCACATGCTAATCAGGCACTTAGCAGTGATGAAGTAAAGATGCAGCCAGAGAGACAATAGGCCTGATTACTGGGCCATCTTTGAAACTATTAGGTCAGTTTCCAGGTGAAACTAGTATTTACAGATGCTCAGGCAGATTCCTTCCTGAGGGCAGGGAAACTATGTAACTCAGAGTGGTTTAAATTTCCAGTTTCCCGTCCAATTTTTCTGGTGAAATGACTTCGGATGGGGCGAAACGTCTTGATTCTGAAAGCAGTGTCAGATGACTACGACTGAAACCTTTTCTACCATTAAAGGGACAGTTCACTAAAATCCAATCATACATATTTACTCCTCTTACCTGTAAAGTTGTTGTTTATCCATCTGGATAGTTTTAGTTTGTGATTGTCAAGGTTTTGGAGATCATCGACCGTGAGATGTCTGCATGTTTGAATATAATGGGACTATGTGGCACCTCGGCTTGTGGAGCTCCAAAGTTGCAAAAAAAACTACATTAGAAAAAACTCTCGACAACAAAGTCTCTTTCCAGAAATCATGACCCTAGTTGCTCAATAATCCACAGGTTTGTTGTGAGCAGTTTCATGTAGGAACTATTTTCTCTCCATTGTTCCACATGAAACTGCTGACCAATAAGGGATAAAACACTCCTTCATTTTTGTTTCTATTATTTGGAAGCTGCATTTTTCAAGGTCATCAGTGCAAGAGAATCCAGACTGTATCATCATCAAACCACTGAAGGTTAACAGTGTGTGACTCCCTCTAGTGGACGTTGTGGAGTATTCTGGTTGCTCTTTGCTCCAAAAGGTTTTTGTACAGAAGTCTTGGTGTTTCCTGTCACTGTGGGCTGCAGAGCACAGTAGTACACAGCAGAGTCTGTCTGCTGCAGCAGAGGAGATCTGCAGACTGATTTGTTTGGTACACACTTTAATCTGGCAGTCTCGGGATTAG
>NW_025322584.1:10000-13505 GCF_020085105.1 Siniperca chuatsi | reverse complement strand
AAAACAACCTCTAAGTCCAACTGCTCAGGAGGTGGCAGGAAGAAATATTTCAACCCCATTTCCAGCCTGGCTAAGTCCAACTTCAGAGTACCAGAGTCACGAACAGAGGGTTTAAAACCAACCTCTAAGCCCAACTTCAGAGTACCAGAGTCACGAACAGAGGGTTTAAAACCAACCTCTAAGTCCAACTGCTCAGGAGGTGGCAGGAAGAAATATTTCAACCCCATTTCCAGCCTGGCTAAGTCCAACTTCAGAGTACCAGAGTCACGAACAGAGGGTTTAAAACCAACCTCTAAGTCCAACTTCAGAGTACCAGAGTCACGAAGAGAGGATTTAAAAACAACCTCTAAGCCCAACTTCAGAGTACCAGAGTCACGAACAGAGGATTTGAAAACAACCTCTAAGCCCAACTTCAGAGTACCAGAGTCACGAACAGAGGGTTTAAAAACAACCTCTAAGTCCAACTTCAGAGTACCAGAGTCACGAACAGAGGGTTTAAAACCAACCTCTAAGTCCAACTGCTCAGGAGGTGGCAGGAAGAAATATTTCAACCCCATTTCCAGCCTGGCTAAGTCAAACTTCAGAGTACCAGAGTCACGAACAGAGGGTTTAAAACCAACCTCTAAGTCCAACTTCAGAGTACCAGAGTCACGAACAGAGGGTTTAAAAACAACCTCTAAGTCCAACTGCTCAGGAGGTGGCAGGAAGAAATATTTCAACCCCATTTCCAGCCTGGCTAAGTCCAACTTCAGAGTACCAGAGTCACGAACAGAGGGTTTAAAACCAACCTCTAAGCCCAACTTCAGAGTACCAGAGTCACGAAAGAACAGAGGGTTTAAAACCAACCTCTAAGTCCAACTGCTCAGGAGGTGGCAGGAAGAAATATTTCAACCCCATTTCCAGCCTGGCTAAGTCCAACTTCAGAGTACCAGAGTCACGAACAGAGGGTTTAAAACCAACCTCTAAGCCCAACTTCAGAGTACCAGAGTCACGAACAGAGGGTTTAAAACCAACCTCTAAGTCCAACTTCAGAGTACCAGAGTCACGAACAGAGGGTTTAAAACCAACCTCTAAGTCCAACTGCTCAGGAGGTGGCAGGAAGAAATATTTCAACCCCATTTCCAGCCTGGCTAAGTCAAACTTCAGAGTACCAGAGTCACGAACAGAGGGTTTAAAACCAACCTCTAAGTCCAACTTCAGAGTACCAGAGTCACGAACAGAGGGTTTAAAAACAACCTCTAAGCCCAACTTCAGAGTACCAGAGTCACGAACAGAGGGTTTAAAACCAACCTCTAAGTCCAACTGCTCAGGAGGTGGCAGGAAGAAATATTTCAACCCCATTTCCAGCCTGGCTAAGTCCAACTTCAGAGTACCAGAGTCACGAACAGAGGGTTTAAAAACAACCTCTAAGCCCAACTTCAGAGTACCAGAGTCACGAACAGAGGGTTTAAAACCAACCTCTAAGCCCAACTTCAGAGTACCAGAGTCACGAACTTCAAAAAAGGAGTACCAGGGGCACGAAACTCTTTCCGCTGGAATTATAAGTGTGTAGCCCCGGGGTGAGTGCTTAAGTGTGGGTACACAGGTTCGGCTGGTGGACTGGGTTCCCGGAACCAGGCATGGCCCCGAGGAGCGTGCTGGAGGCTGCATGGGGGAACTAGGTGACGCTCAGTGGGCAGAGGTCCATGCAGCGCCCCAGGAGCTCTCTGGAGGATGTATGGGGAATTAAATCAAGCAAGAGTTTCAATGCTTCGATCTCTCACGACTCCAAAGTGTGAACTGTCCATGCGAAAATTGAGACCAGTGTGTTTCTGCATCTGGCGGTGCGGGAGGGGGTTGCGGGCTTAAGAGTCAGTATAAGATCCTCCAATAATGATTATAAAGAGAAAAACTAAAGAAAACAGCCCGCCCACTGTTGGACGTTTTTGTTTGGATTTTTATTCTTAGTTTCAGTTTCATTTTTACTTTTAATCTGACCATCGTTGTTACCACGAGGCCAGCGGGCTTAAACCCCCGCCCCGTATCTCCGAACCGGAGGTCGAGCGACTCGGGCCCAAGACAGGCGCTGCTCGCGCCCCGAAACCACGGGTGGACGTTGGAACCACCGGGCCTGGACGTTGTGAACCGCTTTTTCGATCCGAGCCTCCGCTCGGGAGCTAGCTAGCTGGGCTGTGTTTTTCGGGTCGCCGAGTCGAGTGGACGCGGCCCGCCGCCGCTTTCCCGCCGGATGTAGCCAGCTTTTTCAGAGTTTCGCCGCCGCCCCGATCCGAGCCTCACATCTCCGAAGCCAGGAGGGCCAGCCAGGAGGGCTGAAACTTTCCCCACGCTTTTTCGGGTCGCCGAGTCGAGTGGACGCGGGCCCGCCGCCGCTTTCCCGCCGGAAGTAGCCCTGACCCCCGGAAGCGGGCCCGTATCTCCGAACCGAACCGAGGTCGAGCGACTCGGGCCCAAGACAGGCGCGCTCGCGCCCCCGAAAACCACGGGTGGACGTTGGAACCGCCCCGATCCGAGCCTCCGCTCGGGAGCTAGCTAGCTAGCTGTGTGTGTTTTTTTCCCCAGCTTTTTCAGAGTTTCGCCGCCGACCTCTCATCTCCGAACCAGGAGGGCCAGCGGGCTGAAACTCCCCCCACGCTTTTCGGGTCGCCGAAGTCGAGTGGACGCGGCCCGCCGCCGCTTTCCCGCCGGATGTAGCCCTGACCCGGAAGCGGGGCCGTATCTCCGAACCGGAGGTCGAGCGACTCGGGCCCAAGACAGGCGCGCTCGCGCGCCCCCGAAACCATGGGGTGGACGTTGGAACCGCCCCGATCCGAGCCTCCGCTCGGGAGCTAGCTAAGTGTGTGTTTTTTCCCAGCTTTTTCAGAGTTTCGCCGCCGACCTCTCACATCTCCGAACCAGGAGGGCCAGCGGGCTGAAACTTTCCCCACGCTTTTCGGGTCGCCGAGTCGAGTGGACGCGCCCGCCGCCGCTTTCCCCGCCGGAAGTAGCCCTAACCCCGTAGGGGGGCCGTATCTCCGAACCGGAGGTCGAGCGACTCTCGGCCCAAGACAGGCGCTGCGCGCTCGCGCCCCCGAAACCACGGGTGGACGTTGGAACCGCCCCGATCCGAGCCTCCGCTCGGGAGCTAGCTAAGTGTGTGTTTTTCCCCAGCTTTTTCAGAGTTTCGCCGCCGACCTCTCACATCTCCGAACCAGGAGGGCCAGCGGGCTGAAACTCCCCACGCTTTTTCGGGTCGCCGAGTCGAGTGGACGCGGCCCGCCGCCGCTTTCCCGCCGGATGTAGCCCTGACCCGGAAGCGGGGGCCGTATCTCCGAACCGGAGGTCGAGCGCGACTGGCCCAAGACAGGCGCTGCTCGCGCCCCCCCGAAACCATGGGGTGGACGTTGGAACCGCCCCGATCCGAGCCTCCGCTCGGGAGCTAGCTAAGTGTGTGTTTTTCCCCAGCTTTTTCAGAGTTTTTTTTTTTTTTTTTTTTTTTTTTTTTTTTACTTTCTGAAGTTTTTCACCA
>NW_025322583.1:0-13976 GCF_020085105.1 Siniperca chuatsi | reverse complement strand
TGTAAGGGAAATGTTCCCAATTGTCAGGGAAAATGAATGGGAGAGTATTGCCATTGTCAAAAAGTCACCACGGTGTCAATGAGGTCGACACTTGCCATACATTGAATTGGACATTCGGGAACATTCCTGACATTCGGGAACGCGGGCGCGACGACCCGCCGGATCCCGAGGGGGGCGTCTGCGTCCAATTTTTAGATTTGACACTTGCGGAGCCCTTTTTGACAAAGGGGACGTTCTCTGTCGCGCTCTTTTGACACGCGGGCTCGTTTTTGACGTTTCGGTCGCCGACGGCCGTTCTGACGATTGGGAAGCCGCCGCGACGGACGGGAACGTTACAGTGGAGGGGAAATATGTATTGACGAACGGGAACATTTTTGACACGCGCCCAAAAAGTCAAGTGTCAGAAACGGTCCCGTTCGTCAGAGCGGGCCTTACGAAATTTGACGCACGGGAACATTTTTGACGCTCGGGTCGACCGTTACAGTGGAGGGGTCCGTATGGAAATATGTATTGACAAACGGGAACATTTTTGACACGCGCTCAAAAAGTCAAGTGTCAGAAACGGTCCCGTTCGTCAGAGCGGGCCTTACGAAATTTGACGCACGGGAACATTTTTGACATTTGGGGCGTACGCCGACCGTCAGAGCGCCCGTTCCGGGAGGGCCCGGCGGAGGTCCTCCGCGCGCCCCGAGACGGGCATTCGTTCCTGGGTAGACCTCCGGCGGACCCTGCCTCCCATTTGTCAAAAATGTTCCCGTTTGTCAGAGCCCCGGTCCTGGAGGGGGTGCCTCCTCCTCCGCGCGCCCCGAGACGAGCATTCGTTCCTGGGTAGACCTCCGGCGGACCCTGCCTCCCATTTGTCAAAAATGTTCCCGTTTGTCAGAGCCCCGGTCCTGGAGGGGGCGCCTCCCTCCTCCGCGCGCCCCGAGACGAGCATTCGTTCCTGGGTAGACCTCCGGCGGACCCTCCCTCCCATTTGTCAAAAATGTTCCCGTGTGTCACTGGGTGGGGGATGGGCATTGCACTTTGGTTATGAAAATGTGAAAATCAGCCTTCGAGGGAAAAATGCGTGTCAAAAATGTCCCCGTTTGTCACACTATCTAATTTTTTGACATTTGCCATACCTCAGAATGGAGCCCTCAGTGTTCCCCTTTGGACACTGAAGTGTGTCAAAAATGTTCCCGTCTGTCACACTGACGTTTGGCAACCCCAAAAACCCTATTCAAAAGTGTGCCAAATGTCAAAATGTAAGAATTGGCCTTATGTTTTGACACTTGCCATACCTTGCCATAATTTGACGCACGGGAACATTTTTGACATTCGGGTATAACCTCCCATTCGTTCGTCCTTTCCAAATTTCCCATTCAAATGTATGGGAAGTGTCACGCGGTCCCGCGCCGCCGCCGAGCGCCCCGGAGGGGCCGGACCTCGCCGGGCGGGGCCCTCCGGGGCCCGGCGACGACGTGCCGGCGTCGGAGCTCTGGCGCGCTCGGGAAAAAAAATCCCTCCCAGCTGTCCAAAAGTCACGGAGGGTGTGAGTTTCGTCGCTTCCTACCCCGTCCTCTCTCGGCGGGTCGAACGGACCCTATTTTCCCCCCCGGTGCCGCTGGGGGGGATTCGACGCCGCGGGCTCGTTCCGGGCCCCGCCCGCGCCGTCCGTGCCGAATATGGGGTCTCTGGGACGTTTCTGTAAAAAGTTATGAATTTTTGATGTAATAAATTGAATAATTCAAAAACGTAAGGGAACCGTCCGGCCTACCGACCCGCGTGCGGGTCTTTGGGCACCTCAGCCCGCACGCAGGACCGCCAAATTCGCGTCAGCGCTCCACCGCGACCCCTTCTTTCAAACGGAAAAGGTCGCAGCTTTCTGGCCCCGTGCTAAAATGTTGAGTTCAGGTGATGTGACCCAAATGTCAAAATTGACATTTGGGACACCTGGCGACCTTTTGACCTTTGTGCAGGCTTTTAGGCACCTCAGCATGCACCCAGGACCACCAAAATCACACCAGCCCTTCTCTGCAACCCCGACTTTCGACCGGAAACGGTCGCAACTTTCTCGCCCCGGGCTAAAATGATGAAATCCAGTGATTTGACCCAAATGTCAAAATTGACATTTGGGACACCTGGCGACCTTTTGACCTTTGTGCAGCTTATTAGGCACCTCAGCATGCACCCAGGACCACCAAAAGCACACCAGCTCTTCACAGCGACACCTACTTTCGACCGGAAACGGTCGCAAAGCTCTAGCTCGAGCGTAAAGGGCCGTGACCCGGTCAAACGCACTTAACGAGGCCCTCTGAGGTCGCGGGTTCCCTTACGTCTGCGTCCATTCGGGAACATTTTTGACATTTGGGGCGTACGCCGATCGTCAGAGCGCCCGTTCCGGGAGGGCCCGGCGGAGGTCCTCCGGGAGGGCCCGGCGGAGGTCCTCCGCGTGCCCAGAGACGGGCATTCGTTCCTGGGTAGACCTCCGGCGGGCCCTCCCTCCCATTTGTCAAAAATGTTCCCAATTGTCAGAGCACCAATCCTGGATGGGGGGGGTCCCTCCGTCCTCCGCGCGCCCAGAGACGGGCATTCGTTCCTGGGTAGACCTCCGGCGGACCCTCCCTCCCATTTGTCAAAAATGTTCCCATTTGTCAGAGCGCCGGTCCTGGAGGGGGGGGGTGCCTCCCTCCTCCGCGTGCCCCGAGACGGGCATTCGTTCCTGGGTAGACCTCCGGCGGACCCTCCCTCCCATTTGTCAAAAATGTTCCCGTGTGTCACTGGGTGGGGGATGGGCATTGCACTTTGGTTAGAAAAATGTGAAAATCAGCCTTCGACGGAAAAATGCGTGTCAAAAATGTCCCCGTTTGTCACACTATCTAATATTTTGACATTTGCCATACCTCAGAATGGAGCCCTCAGTGTTCCCCTTTGGACATTGAAGTGTGTCAAAAATGTTCCCGTCTGTCACACTGACATTTGGCAACCTCAGCGCCCCATTCTGATGTATGCCAAGTGTCAAAATATAAGAATTGCCCTTATATTTTGACATTTGCCATACCTCAGAATGGAGACCTCAGTGTTCCCCTTTGGACACCAAGTTCCGCCGTGTCAAAAATGTTCCCAAGTGGACGTCGCGCCGCGTCAAAAATGTTCCTATTTGTCACAGCATTTGTCAAAATTGTTCCCAATTGTCACCACTGACAATTGCCATACCAAAACCCCATTCAAAAAGTGTGCCAAATGTCAAAATATAAGAATTGCCCTTATATTTTGACATTTGCCATACCTCAGAATGGAGCCCTCAGTGTTCCCAATTGGACACCGAGTTCCGCCGTGTCAAAAATGTTCCCAATTGTCACCACTGACATTTGGCAACCCCCAAAACCCCATTCAAAAGTGTGCCAAATGTCAAAATATAAGAATTGCCCTTATATTTTGACATTTGCCATACCTCAGAATGGAGCCCTCAGTGTTCCCAATTGGACACCGAGTTCCGCCGTGTCAAAAATGTTCCCAATTGTCACCACTGACATTTGGCAACCCCCAAAACCCCATTCAAAAGTGTGCCAAATGTCAAAATATAAGAATTGCCCTTATATTTTGACATTTGCCATACCTCAGAATGGAGACCTCAGTGTTCCCCTTTGGACACCAAGTTCCGCCGTGTCAAAAATGTTCCCAAGTGGACGTCGCGCCGCGTCAAAAATGTTCCTATTTGTCACAGCATTTGTCAAAAATGTTCCCAATTGTCACCACTGACAATTGCCATACCGAAAACCCCATTCAAAAGTGTGCCAAATGTCAAAATATAAGAAATGCCCTTATATTTTGACATTTGCCATACCTCAGAATGGAGACCTCAGTGTTCCCCTTTGGACACCAAGTTCCGCCGTGTCAAAAATGTTCCCAAGTGGACGTCGCGCCGCGTCAAAAATGTTCCTATTTGTCACAGCATTTGTCAAAATTGTTCCCAATTGTCACCACTGACAATTGCCATAACGAAAACCCCATTCAAAAGTGTGCCAAATGTCAAAATATAAGAATTGCCCTTATATTTTGACATTTGCCATACCTCAGAATGGAGCCCTCAGTGTTCCCAATTGGACACCGAGTTCCGCCGTGTCAAAAATGTTCCCAATTGTCACCACTGACATTTGGCAACCCCCAAAACCCCATTCAAAAGTGTGCCAAATGTCAAAATATAAGAATTGCCCTTATATTTTGACATTTGCCATACCTCAGAATGGAGCCCTCAGTGTTCCCAATTGGACACCGAGTTGTGCCGTGTCAAAAATGTTCCCAATTGTCAGAGTGCCAGTCCTGGAGGGGGGGGGTCCCTCCTTCCTCCGCGTCAGTCCTGGGTAGACCTCCGGGGCCCTCCTCCCATTTGTCAAAAATGTTCCCAATTGTCAGAGTGCCGGTCCTGGATGGGGACCCTCCTTCCTCCGCGTGCCCAGAGACGGGCATTCGTTCCTGGGTAGACCTCCGGCGGGCCCTCCCTCCCATTTGTCAAAAATGTTCCCAATTGTCAGAGTGCCGGTCCTGGATGGGGGGGACCCTCCTTCCTCCGCGTGCCCAGAGACGGGCATTCGTTCCTGGGTAGACCTCCGGCGGACCCTCCCTCCCATTTGTCAAAAATGTTCCCATTTGTCAGAGCGCCAGTCCTGGAGGGGGGGGGGTCCCTGCTTCCTTCCGCGTGCCCCGAGACGAGCATTCGTTCCTGGGTAGACCTCCGGCGGACCCTCCCTCCCATTTGTCAAAAATGTTCCCATTTGTCAGAGAGCCAGTCCTGGAGGGGGGGGGGTCCCTGCTTCCTTCCGCGTGCCCCGAGTCGAGCATTCGTTCCTGGGTAGACCTCCGGCGGACCCTCCCTCCCATTTGTCAAAAATGTTCCCATTTGTCAGAGCGCCGGTCCTGGAGGGGGGGGGTGCCTCCCTCCTCCGCGTGCCCCGAGACGGGCATTCGTTCCTGGGTAGACCTCCGGCGGACCCTCCCTCCCATTTGTCAAAAATGTTCCCGTGTGTCACTGGGTGGGGGATGGGCATTGCACTTTGGTTAGAAAAATGTGAAAATCAGCCTTCGACGGAAAAATGCGTGTCAAAAATGTCCCCGTTTGTCACACTATCTAATATTTTGACATTTGCCATACCTCAGAATGGAGCCCTCAGTGTTCCCCTTTGGACATTGAAGTGTGTCAAAAATGTTCCCGTCTGTCACACTGACATTTGGCAACCCCGAGCGCCCCATTCTGATGTATGCCAAGTGTCAAAATGTAAGAATTGCCCTTATATTTTGACATTTGCCATACCTCAGAATGGAGACCTCAGTGTTCCCCTTTGGACACCAAGTTCCGCCGTGTCAAAAATGTTCCCAAGTGGACGTCGCGCGCAAAAAATGTTCCTATTTGTCACAGCATTTGTCAAAATTGTTCCCAATTGTCACCACTGACAATTGCCATACCGAAAACCCCATTCAAAAGTGTGCCAAATGTCAAAATATAAGAATTGCCCTTATATTTTGACATTTGCCATACCTCAGAATGGAGCCCTCAGTGTTCCCAATTGGACACCGAGTTCCGCCGTGTCAAAAATGTTCCCAATTGTCACCACTGACATTTGGCAACCCCCAAAACCCCATTCAAAAGTGTGCCAAATGTCAAAATATAAGAATTGCCCTTATATTTTGACATTTGCCATACCTCAGAATGGAGCCCTCAGTGTTCCCAATTGGACACCGAGTTCCGCCGTGTCAAAAATGTTCCCAATTGTCAACACTGACAATTGCCATACCGAAAACCCCATTCAAAAGTGTGCCAAATGTCAAAATATAAGAAATGCCCTTATATTTTGACATTTGCCATACCTCAGAATGGAGCCCTCAGTGTTCCCCTTTGGACACCGAGTTGTGCCGTGTCAAAAATGTTCCCAATTGTCACCACTGACATTTGGCAACCCCCAAAACCCCATTCAAAAGTGTGCCAAATGTCAAAATATAAGAATTGCCCTTATATTTTGACATTTGCCATACCTCAGAATGGAGACCTCAGTGTTCCCCTTTGGACACCAAGTTCCGCCGTGTCAAAAATGTTCCCAAGTGGACGTCGCGCCGCGTCAAAAATGTTCCTATTTGTCACAGCATTTGTCAAAAATGTTCCCAATTGTCACCACTGACATTTGCCATACCGAAAACCCCATTCAAAAGTGTGCCAAATGTCAAAATATAAGGAATGCCCTTATCTTTTGACATTTGCCATACCTCAGAATGGAGCCCTCAGTGTTCCCAATTGGACACAGAGTTCCGCCGTGTCAAAAATGTTCCCAATTGTCACCACTGACATTTGGCAACCCCCAAAACCCCATTCAAAAGTGTGCCAAATGTCAAAATATAAGAATTGCCCTTATATTTTGACATTTGCCATACCTCAGAATGGAGCCCTCAGTGTTCCCAATTGGACACCGAGTTCCGCCGTGTCAAAAATGTTCCCAATTGTCACCACTGACATTTGGCAACCCCCAAAACCCCATTCAAAAGTGTGCCAAATGTCAAAATATAAGAATTGCCCTTATATTTTGACATTTGCCATACCTCAGAATGGAGCCCTCAGTGTTCCCAATTGGACACCGAGTTGTGCCGTGTCAAAAATGTTCCCAATTGTCACCACTGACATTTGGCAACCCTCAAAACCCCATTCAAAAGTGTGCCAAATGTCAAAATATAAGAATTGCCCTTATATTTTGACATTTGCCATACCTCAGAATGGAGACCTCAGTGTTCCCAATTGGACACCGAGTTGTGCCGTGTCAAAAATGTTCCCAATTGTCACCACTGACATTTGGCAACCCTCAAAACCCCATTCCCATTCAAAAGTGTGCAAAATGTCAAAATATAAGAATTGCCCTTATTTTTGACATTTGCCATACCTCAGAATGGAGACCTCAGTGTTCCCCTTGGACACCAACTTCCGCAAAAAAAATGTTCCCAAGTGGGCGTGTCAAAATATAAGAATTGCCCTTATATTTTGACATTTGCCATACCTCAGAATGGAGACCTCAGTGTCACCCCCTTGACATTTGCCATTCCGCCCCCCCCATCAAAAGTGTGCCAAATGTCAAAATATAAGTTGCCCTTATCTTTTGACATTTGCCATACCTCAGAATGGAGCCCTCAGTGTTCCCAATTGGACACCGAGTTCCGCCGTGTCAAAAATGTTCCCAATTGTCACCACTGACATTTGGCAACCCCCAAAACCCCATTCAAAAGTGTGCCAAATGTCAAAATATAAGAATTGCCCTTATATTTTGACATTTGCCATACCTCAGAATGGAGCCCTCAGTGTTCCCAATTGGACACCGAGTTCCGCCGTGTCAAAAATGTTCCCAATTGTCACCACTGACATTTGGCAACCCCCAAAACCCCATTCAAAAGTGTGCCAAATGTCAAAATATAAGAATTGCCCTTATATTTTGACATTTGCCATACCTCAATGGAGCCCTCAGTGTTCCCAATTGGACACCGAATTCCCCGTGTCAAAAATGTTCCCAATTGTCACCACTGACATTTGTATTTGTCAAACCCCATTCAAAAATGTCCCAAATGTCAAAATTGGAATTGCCCTTATATTTTGACATTTGCCATACCTCAGAATGGAGCCCTCAGTGTTCCCCTTTGGACACGAGTTGTGCCGTGTCAAAAATGTTCCCAATTGTCACCACTGACATTTGGCAACCCCAAAACCCCATTCAAAAGTGTGCCAAATGTCAAAATATAAGAATTGCCCTTATATTTTGACATTTGCCATACCTCAGAATGGAGACCTCAGTGTTCCCCTTTGGACACCAAGTTCCCCGTGTCAAAAATGTTCCCAAGTGGACGTCGCGCGCGTCAAAAATGTTCCCTATTGTCACAGCATTTGTCAAAAATGTTCCCAATTGTCACCACTGACATTTGCCATACCGAAAACCCCATTCAAAAGTGTGCCAAATGTCAAAATATAAGAAATGCCCTTATATTTTGACATTTGCCATACCTCAGAATGGAGCCCTCAGTGTTCCCAATTGGACACCGAGTTCCGCCGTGTCAAAAATGTTCCCAATTGTCACCACTGACATTTGGCAACCCCCAAAACCCCATTCAAAAGTGTGCCAAATGTCAAAATATAAGAATTGCCCTTATATTTTGACATTTGCCATACCTCAGAATGGAGACCTCAGTGTTCCCAATTGGACACCGAGTTCCGCCGTGTCAAAAATGTTCCCAATTGTCACCACTGACATTTGGCAACCCCAAAACCCCATTCAAAAAGTGTGCCAAATGTCAAAATATAAGAATTGCCCTTATATTTTGACATTTGCCATACCTCAGAATGGAGCCCTCAGTGTTCCCCTTTGGACACCGAGTTGAGTTGTGTGTCAAAAATGTTCCCAATTGTCACCACTGACATTTGGCAACCCCCAAAACCCCATTCAAAAGTGTGCCAAATGTCAAAATATAAGAATTGCCCTTATATTTTGACATTTGCCATACCTCAGAATGGGGACCTCAGTGTTCCCCTTTGGACACCAAGTTCCGCCGTGTCAAAAATGTTCCCAAGTGGACGTCGCGCCGCGTCAAAAATGTTCCTATTTGTCACAGCATTTGTCAAAAATGTTCCCAATTGTCACCACTGACATTTGCCATACCGAAAACCCCATTCAAAAGTGTGCCAAATGTCAAAATATAAGAAATGCCCTTATATTTTGACATTTGCCATACCTCAGAATGGAGCCCTCAGTGTTCCCAAGTGGACACCAAGTCAGGCCGTGTCAAAAATGTTCCCAATTGTCAGAGTGCCAGTCCTGGAGGGGGTGTCCCTCCATCTTCCGAGACGGGCATGCCCGAGACGGGCATTCGTTCCTGGGTAGACCTCCTGCGGACCTCCCTGCGGACCCTCCCTAACATATGTCAAAAATGTTCCCAATTGTCACCTCTGACATTTGGCAACCCCCAGAACTTATAACAACTTCAGAGTACCAGAGTCACGAACTTCAAAAAAGGAGTACCAGGGGCACGAACTTCAAAAAGGAGTACCAGGGGCGCGAAACTCTTTCCGCTGGAATTATAAGTGTGTAGCCGCGGGGGGGGTGCTTAAGTGTGGGTACACGGGTTCGGCTGGTGGACAGGCTTCCAAGGAACCTGGCATGGCTCCGAGGAGCGTGCTGGAGGCTGCATGGGGGAACTAGGTGACGTTCAGTGGGCAGAGTCACCACTGACATTTGGCAACCCGCAAATCACCATTCAAAAGTGTGCCAAATGTCACAATGTAAGAAATGGCCTCCTCAGAATGGAGCCCTCAGTGTTCCCCTTTGGACACCAAGTCAGGCTGTGTCAAAAATGTTCCCAATTGTCAGAGTTCCAGTCCTGGAGGGGGGGGGGTGTCCCTCCATCCTCCGCGTGCCCCGAGACGGGCATTCGTTCCTGGGTAGACCTCCTGCGGACCCTCCCTAACATATGTCAAAAATGTTCCCAATTGTCACCTCTGACATTTGGCAACCCCCAGAACTTATAACAACTTCAGAGTACCAGAGTCACGAACTTCAAAAAGGAGTACCAGGGGCACGAACTTCAAAAAGGAGTACCAGGGGCGCGAAACTCTTTCCGCTGGAATTATAAGTGTGTAGCCGCGGGGGGGGTGCTTAAGTGTGGGTACACGGGTTCGGCTGGTGGACAGGCTTCCAAGGAACCTGGCATGGCTCCGAGGAGCGTGCTGGAGGCTGCATGGGGGAACTAGGTGACGTTCAGTGGGCAGAGTCACCACTGACATTTGGCAACCCGCAAATCACCATTCAAAAGTGTGCCAAATGTCACAATGTAAGAAATGGCCTCCTCAGAATGGAGCCCTCAGTGTTCCCCTTTGGACACCAAGTCAGGCTGTGTCAAAAATGTTCCCAATTGTCAGAGTGCCAGTCCTGGATGGGGGGGGTCCCTCCGTCCTCCGCGCGCCCAGAGACGGGCATTCGTTCCTGGGTAGACCTCCGGCGGACCCTCCCTCCCATTTGTCAAAAATGTTCCCATTTGTCAGAGCGCCAGTCCTGGAGGGGGGGGGGTGTCCCTCCATCCTCCGCGTGCCCCGAGACGGGCATTCGTTCCTGGGTAGACCTCCTGCGGACCCTCCCTAACATATGTCAAAAATGTTCCCAATTGTCACCTCTGACATTTGGCAACCCGCAAATCACCATTCAAAAGTGTGCCAAATGTCACAATGTAAGAAATGGCCTCCTCAGAATGGAGCCCTCAGTGTTCCCCTTTGGACACCAAGTCAGGCCGTGTCAAAAATGTTCCCAATTGTCACCACTGACAATTGCCATACCGAAAACCCCATTCAAAAGTGTGCCAAATGTCAAAATACAAGAATTGCCCTTATATTTTGACATTTGCCATACCTCAGAATGGAGCCCTCAGTGTTCCCAATTGGACACCGAGTTCCGCCGTGTCAAAAATGTTCCCAATTGTCACCACTGACATTTGGCAACCCCCAAAACCCCATTCAAAAGTTTGCCAAATGTCAAAATGTAAGAATTGCCCTTATATTTTGACATTTGCCATACCTCAGAATGGAGACCTCAGTGTTCCCAATTGGACACCGAGTTCCGCCGTGTCAAAAATGTTCCCAATTGTCACCACTGACATTTGCCATACCGAAAACCCCATTCAAAAGTGTGCCAAATGTCAAAATGTAAGAAATGCCCTTATATTTTGACATTTGCCATACCTCAGAATGGAGCCCTCAGTGTTCCCCTTTGGACACCGAGTTCCGCCGTGTCAAAAATGTTCCCAATTGTCACCACTGACATTTGGCAACCCCCAAAACCCCATTCAAAAGTGTGCCAAATGTCAAAATATAAGAATTGCCCTTATATTTTGACATTTGCCATACCTCAGAATGGGGACCTCAGTGTTCCCCTTTGGACACCAAGTTCCGCCGTGTCAAAAATGTTCCCAAGTGGACGTCATGGTAGCGTCAAAAAAATGTTCCTGTTTGTCACAGCATTTGTCAAAAATGTTCCTAATTGTCAACACTGACAATTGCCATACCGAAAACCCCATTCAAAAGTGTGCCAAATGTCAAAATGTAAGAAATGCCCTTATATTTTGACATTTGCCATACCTCAGAATGGAGCCCTCAGTGTTCCCAATTGGACACCGAGTTCCGCCGTGTCAAAAACGTTCCCAATTGTCACCACTGACATTTGGAAACCCCCAAAACCCCATTCTAAAGTTTGCCAAATGTCAAAATATAAGAATTGCCCTTATATTTTGACATTTGCCATACCTCAGAATGGAGACCTCAGTGTTCCCAATTGGACACCGAGTTCCGCCGTGTCAAAAATGTTCCCAATTGTCAACACTGACATTTGGCATCCCCCAAAACCCCATTCAAAAGTGTGCCAAATGTCAAAATATAAGGATTGCCCTTATATTTTGACATTTGCCATACCTCAGAATGGAGCCCTCAGTGTTCCCAATTGGACACCGAGTTCCGCCGTGTCAAAAATGTTCCCAATTGTCACCACTGACAATTGCCATACCGAAAACCCCATTCAAAAGTGTGCCAAATGTCAAAATGTAAGAATTGCCCTTATATTTTGACATTTGCCATACCTCAGAATGGAGCCCTCAGTGTTCCCCTTTGGACACCGAGTTCCGCCGTGTCAAAAACGTTCCCAAGTGGACGTCGCGCCGCGTCAAAAGTGTTCCTATTTGTCGCGGCATTTGTCAAAAATGTTCCCAATTGTCACCACTGACAATCGCCATACCCGAAAACCCCGTTCAAAAGTGTGCCGAATGTCAAAATGTAAGAAACGCCCTTATATTTTGACATTCGCCACACCTCGGAACGTTCCCCTTTGGACGTTGGGTCGGTCCGTGTCAAAAATGTTCCCGAATGTACGCGTCCGGAATGTCAGAAATGTTCCCGTTCGTCGCCGTTTCTTACTTTTTGACGTTCGCCACACTTTAGAACGGGGCTCCGGGCGTTCCCCGGTGTCAAATTGACATTCGGGAACATTTTTGACACGGGCTCTGACACGGGCCGTGACGAACGGGAACATTTCTGACGAAGCGGAACGTTTTTGACGTTTCGGATGCAATTTCGGTCGTGTCAAAAATGTTCCCGAATGTCAGAGCATTTGTCAAAAATGTTCCCAAATGTCAGACCCCGTGTCAAAAATGTTCCCAATCGTCATTGGGTCCGGTGCCCTCTGGTGGCCGCCGGCGGTTTTCTGACAATTGGGAACACTCGGCCCGAACTTTGGAAAATCGTAGCTCGGGCCCCGGGCCGGGGCTGGGGCGCTGATTTTTTCGCGGCGCCGGCCCGTGTCTCGCGGATCGCGCAGGTTCGGGTTCCCCCGGGGCCACGGGCCGGGCGCGGCGGGGGCCCGAAAATCGGCCCTCGGTTCCCTAACGCGTGAATGGGCGAGGTTGCTAATTGTCAAAGCGCGCCTAAGGCATGTATTCACCAATTTCTTTATGTGAATATTTCAACTTCTTTGTAGTTGCAAATATTAAGCATATAGGAATTCATTGGCACAGAGGTTTTTTTTGCCTGTACTCTGCTGGATTAACATCTTTATTAGGCCAAACAAGAAAAGGTAAGTGATTTTATTCCTTTATTCTTTTATATTGTAGTTTAAGGCTATCTTACTCTTGTATTTTAGTTTTTTCTTTTATCCCTGGTTTTTTAGGCAGTTTTAAGTGTTTTAGTTCATTTCATCCTTTTAGCGTGTGGTGCCTCCACCATGTCGGCCAACCATGCCGGCATGCGGAGGCACCACAGTGTCCGATTCATATTTAAAGATATAGACGGAAAGCCAATGGGCATGTCAAGACTTGACTTCTCCAGGAAGCTAATCCAAAAACCTTGATGTTCGGACCTGAAGACATAAATTGCATTTTGACGCTACCGTTCAACAAAGGATTTGATGTTAGCTTTCGCTCTGCTGTTACGCTAAGAGACTTCTGGTCACGTTTTTTGAAAATGTAAAACCCCAGTTTTCCGCTTTGAATGTTGAGAAACTGACTGACAATGCCTCTAAAACGGTCATTGTCAGAATGTTCAATGAGACAGTAAATGCGGATGACATTTGTTTGTGGCTGGGTAGATATTGCACCGTGAAAGGCCAGGCTACCAAAGTGAGAGATGAGGATGGTATTTGGAATTGCGCTTGGAGGGTCCCCATTCAACAATGGCAGGACCCTCAAGGCTTCCAGGGCCTGAAACATTTGCCATCTGTGATAGTACTGGGAAACAACAGGGGCTATATTCATTACCAGGGCCAGCCCAAGCTCTGCCGCAAGTGTGGTGAGCATGGGCACCTGGCGGAAGCGTGTCAGCAGATAATTTGTGGGAAATGTAGAGAAATTGGGCACACCTTTGAGGAGTGCACCAATGGCAGAAAGTGTAATCTTTGTGGAGAAACAAACCACCTCTTCAGAGATTGCCCTCAATCCTTTGCCAACAAATTGAAAGCAACAAAGAAGCAGAAAAAGGAAAAAATGGCGGACAAAATGAAGCAGTTAGAGAGCTAATTGAAGAGGCTGGGCTGGAAAATTCAAATCTCCCGCCAAATCCTCTGATTGGAGGACAGGGAACAGGTGTGGCGGGAGTAGGGGAGGGGCCTGCAATTGCTCCACAAGTAGAGAGTGAGGAGGAAGATGGGGCAATGCAGGCAGAAGGCGGAGCTAGCCCAGACTCTAACTCAGGAATTGAAAACGAGGAGTCAATGGGTGATAGCGATGATGCCCCCTTCCCAATGCCCAGCAGCCCAAGAGGCCTATATCGGAATTGTCCTCTGAGTCCCTGGAGTCTCACAGAAGAGGGGAAGAGCTGGGAAATACTCAAACAGTTCATCTGTGGAGGAGCCTAGAGTCTTCCCCTCCAATTCCCCAAATGAGGTCTCATTCTTAACCATAGCTCTGCAATCAACCCCTAAGGTCTCAAACCTCAATGCAACCTT
>NW_025322582.1:0-33728 GCF_020085105.1 Siniperca chuatsi | reverse complement strand
CGCCTACAGCGCCTCCTCGAGCTAGAGTACGCAAGGGGAAACTGTGGCGGCACGGTAAATCAGCTGGTTTGCGACTCCCTGAAAGTGCAGCTTAAGGACATTTCTGAGTGTAGGGCTCGGGCATATCTGTTGCGATCACGTCGAGAATTCCACGAGAAGTTTGAGACTTGTTCTGCTGTTTTTTTCAGCGCAATACGGGCTGAAAGGAAAAAACAGGTAATGACTGGGGTTAAGGATATGCAGGGCAGGGTAGTGTCAGAAGCGGCTGAGATGGTGTGTGCCGCCACTGACTACTACCGCGCAAGTTTTATGGAGAAAGAGGTAGATGTAGGGGGAGGGGATGTTTTCCTGGATTTATTGACCCAGCGGGTGCCGTTGGACATAGCACAGGCTTTGGAGGCCCCGCTCACCCTCAAAGAGCTTGAGGGTGCCCTCCATAGAATGAAAAGGAAGAAGGTGCCTGGCATCGATGGACTGCCAGTGGAGTTTTATGTGAAGTTTTGGGACATACTAGGGCCGGTACTTTTGGAGGTAGTCTCTGCAACACTCCGCACAGGTGTAATGGGAGGGACTTTGGCCACCATTGTTATCTCCCTTCTGTTTAAGAAGGGTGATCACACCGACCTAGGGAACTGGCGGCCACTGACCATGCTGTGTGTTGATTATAAACTCCTGGCAAAGGTCCTAGCGGATCGACTGGGCACAGCGCTTCCACATGTGGTCCATGTGGACCAGACATGCGGGGTGGCAGGGCGCTCCGTGAGGTGGAATCTACAGTTGGTACGAGATGCTGTTACTTGGGCAGAGGACAGGCACTTGCCACTTATGGTGGTTGGTCTTGACCAGGCAAAGGCTTTTGACAGGGTACACTGGGGTTTTATGTTTAGGGTATTGGAAAGGTTAGGTTTTAGCCAGGTTTTTGTAGGATGGTTGCGTACATCCCATACGGGCGTGGGGAGCACAGTTTCAGTTAACGGTCACTTGGGGGATGTTTTCAGTTTGTATTCAGGGGTAAGACAGGGGTGCCCACTCTCACCGCTGCTCTACATCCTTTACATGGAGCCCCTGGCAGCAGCCATTCGGGCTGACCCGGGTGTGAAAGGTTTCCTAGTGCCTGGCAGCGGAGGCCTACGGGTCAAGTTGTCCCAGTATGCAGATGACACCACACTGCTGCTGGACAGCGACGCATGCCTGATTCGTTCTTTGGAGGTGTTTCAGGATTTTAGCGATGCCATCCACCCCGACTCGAGTCTTTTGGTCCAGCGTCGAACCTCTCCGTTCGCGTTCCGCGTTTGGCTTTCCACAAGGCAGAAGAAGGGTGCACCGTTCCCGGCGGCGCTGCAGTGCCGGGTCGACGCGTGGAGTGAGCGGAGCGAGCCCGTTTCAGCTCCCGGTGCTAAAAATCCGTTTAATACGTCGTCCCCTTATAGAGGACCTATCAGATATTAAACTGATAAGAACAGATTTTTTTCTTTCGAAAAGATTTATTGACACTCATTTCATACATTTTTCATAAAAAACACATCACATATTTAAGATATACAAGTTCCCCTTAAAAAAATAAATAAGAATAAATAGAATACAAAATCTTTATCAATATGTGCACTTTGCAAAACCATATTTAAAACTTTTTTATAAATTACAGATGGGAGTTGTCATATGATAAAGGTACACATAAAAGGTTTTATTTCATCTTGTGTATGTCTGTGTGTATTGAGTGTCCATGTTAAAATGTCTTTAAAAGGGGAGTGCATTGGTTAAAAAGCTCTCTTCCAAGTGTATTGCTGTGCAGGAGCGTGGTGAGTCCCTACCAAGGATAACTCATTTCGCTCCCCCAAACATATTATGTCACTCGGGATCCTGTCGTGGCGTTCAGAGGAGACCCTCACCCTGTTGCTCCTTCCCACCTGCCTCACCCGGAGGGTCAGGCCGCCGCTGCTTTGAACTTTTTTTGTGTGGCTCCGGCTCCTTCGTCCGAATGGGCACAGAGGCGATTCTTCTTTGTGGCTGTGTCCTAGGCCTGCCGCCTGCAGCTCTGGCCGTTTGGGCCATCGCTGCAGCCATCCGGATCACAGCCACGGGGGGGATCTGCATGTGCTTCCTTACCAGCAAGTTTCTGGAGGTCCACATGGCGTCTTTTATGGCGGCTAGGGTGAGCCACTGTTTGGCAAAGTCACGTGCTGGTATTTGTTTTCTGTGGCTCACCCCATACAGCACCAGCTGTGCCGTAAGGACCTCCCTTGCTGGCAAGCACGGGAATTGCAAGGAGCCGGCCGTTGCCCACTGTTCTCACGGCAGCGCTGCACTCCCAGAGCAGATGCCTCACCGTCTCAGGCGCGCGCAACCTGGTCGGGGGCAAGTTGAGTGCGCTGACATGCCCCGGGAGTGCATTACGGACCTGACTGGGAGGATCTCGTGAGCCACCATCCACGACAGGTCCCGGAGTCTGTTTGGAAGAGCGGAATGGTTCACGTTACGCCAAACTGTTGAGGGCTCGTCGAAAGCAAGCCCGCGCACTGGGCTCACGGTTCCCGCTCCTGCACAACAGAAATCAGAGAGCGGTGGTTGGTTGGTTAAAACTTCTAACTCTTCCTGCTCAAGGTTAAAATGCTTTAAAAATGTCTGGATAAAAGCATAGGCTGGTGGCAGGCTAAAAGACACAGGTACTCTAAGATCAGTGGGTAAAATCTTTAGTGTTCTGAGGTAAGACCCCATCCAGAAACGTGTCATTGCTGTGGTCTTGGGGTTTCTGGATGGGGCTGTGGTGGTTGTGATGTGTAGTGCGGAGTATCTGCTTCCTAAAAACAAGTACAGGTCCGGCACTCCTTTTCCTCCTTTCTCCTTTGGCTTTTTCATCACGTCTCTCCTCAGTCGTTCCCACTTGGAGCCCCACAGGAAGTAAAAGATGGCTCGCTCCAGGTCTAAGAGCACTCTTCTAGGAGGGATGAAAATGGAACTGATGAGTAAAAGCAAAGGTAAAATCACTGCTTTGATGATTAAAACCTTTCCTTCTATGGTCAGTCCTCTAAGTCTCCAGTACCCTAGTCTCTGCCTGACTTTCCCTACTATGCCTGGCCAATTTGTTTTCCCTCCCCCCTCCCTATCGAATTTAATCCCAAGTATCTTCTGGTCTGTCTGGGTCACAGTCAGGGGGAGTCCTGTCGTCTCAGTCGCTGTCCACGGTCCATAAAAATGGGCTTGGGTCTTGCTTCTGTTCAGCTTTGACCCAGAGGCCCGTCCAAACCAGTCAGTCAAGTCCAGCGTCCTGTTGACAGATAAAAGGTCAGTGCATAAAATGTTTATGTCGTCCATGTATAAAACACATTTTGTCACGAGTCCCCACTCCCTGGGACTCCTACCCGTTGATTCGTTGGTCCCTTCTCAAGATCTGTGCCAGTGGTTCTATACACGTAACGTGAGGAGAGCAGATAACGGACAACCCTGACGGACGCCGCAGTTTATATTGACTGCTTTTGTCAGATGCCCATTTACAATGAATTTGCTGGTAATGCCCCGGTACAGCAATCCCACCCAGGCTATGAACCTTCTTGGGAACCCCATTTTTTGCAGTACCTGGAAAAGGTACTGGTGCGAGACCCGATCAAAGGCTTTCTCAAAATCTAAATTTAGGACTACCAGCCGGATGTTTCTGTCTCTCGCATAACAGATGGTGTCTCGGATCAGTACGAGGCTGTCGGTGATCTTCCTCCCCGGGACAGCACAGGCTTGATCCGGGTGAATCAGCTCTTTTAAAAACAGGGACATACGTGATGCTAAAAGTTTACTAAAAAGTTTACAGTCAAAATTTAAAAGTGTGATAGGTCTCCAGTTCTTCAGGTCGGTCTTGTCTTTGTCTTTATAAAGGAGAGTCACTATCCCTACTCTAAAACTGTCAGGAAGCCGGTCAAGTTGTTCAAAATCCATAAAAACAGCAAGCAAGTCAGGTGCTAAAATGTCCCAAAATGTCGAATAAAATTCAAAAGGAAGGCCATCTTCTCCTGGAGACTTCCTGCTTTAAAACTCTTGATACATGTATTTATCTCGAGTATGGTAAAATCTTGGGTTAAAAGCACACTGTCTCCTACTGCTTGTTCAATGAATTTTAAAACTTCAGTCATGGTGTCATTTTTAACAGCTTTTTCGCTGTACAGTTCTCTATAAAAGTGTTCAACCGTTTCTTTAATTTCCTTTGTTGTGTCAGCTGTGCACCCATTTTCTTTTTAGTTTTAAAATGGTCCCCCCTTTATTTACAATTTTCTTAAAGAAATATCTTGAGCACTTCTCACCTTCTTCTATTTCCCTTTCTTTGCTTCTTAAAATGACACCCTTGCTTTTAATCTCTGCTAAAACTGACATCTCTGTTTTAATTTGTTTTATCTCTTCGTTAAAATCCATCCCTTGCTGGTTTAATTTAAAATACCGCTGGAGTCGTTTCTGCAGTCCCAGCATGCGTCTGTTGTCCCTGTCTTTTTTTCTTACCTACCTGTCTAAAGAAAGTCCGGGTCCTCCCTTTCACCATTTCCCACCAGCGTGCACGTGTCTCGTAAAAGTCTTGAAGGGTCTGCCACTCTTGGTACTGCTCCCTATATTGGCTAACTAACTCTCTATCTTCTAAAAGGGAGCAGTTGAGCTTCCACAGACCTCTTCCTATTGTCACACCAGACGAGTGTGAAAGGGTGCAGGTTAGCATTGCGTGATCGGAAAAGAAAACAGGTGTCAATCTAGCATCGGTTGGTGGGCAGTCACGTGATAAAAGGTAATCTATGCGAGAGGCTCTGGTGCCATCACCACTGAACCAGGTGAAGCCCTCCTCTCTGGGATGCATGGTTTTAAAACAGTCCAGAAGTTTAAAATCCCTGCATATGCCCTGCAATAAGACCGATGTTTTGTCGATTCTAAAATCTTCTCCTGTTCTTTTCCTATCTTTCTTGCTTAAAATGCAATTAAAATCCCCTACAACTAAAGGTGCCCTACCTAGCATGTGGAACTGCAAGTCTTCTAAAAGGTCATACCTGTCATTTTTGTCGTTAAAGCCATAAATATTTAAGACGTTAAAATCTTTTCCCATAAAAGTCAAGTGTGCTAAAATTGCCCGGCCGTGCCTCACCACAGTGCTGCCCTTCACCAAGACCAGAGGGTTTTTGATTAAAATGGCCACTCCATCATTTTTGTTTTCATTTGATCCACTCCATATCGATGTTTGTGGCCATAACTCCTCCCACTCTCTGTAGTGATTTAAAAATGGCAGGCCACATTCCTGTATTAAAAACACATCTGACTTAAAAGAGTTAAGAAAGGATAAAACAGTCTGGGCTCTAACTCTCGACTTTACACTTCTCACATTTATGGTTGAGAAGGTGAGTGTCATGAGTATAGTTAAAAATAACAGATATGAAATCTTAAAAGACTAAAAGGGGATTTTCAGTGTTAACAGGCAGTTAATCCATTTCCTGTGAATGGAGCTCTTCCTTCACTCTTATGGGTGAAAGGTGACAGGGTTGAGCTTCATTTCCCCGTCGGACTCTGGGGGTTGGCCTCGGACGCAAGGTTGCATTGAGGTTTGAGACCTTAGGGGTTGATTGCAGAGCTATGGTTAAGAATGAGACCTCATTTGGGGAATTGGAGGGGAAGACTCTAGGCTCCTCCACAGATGAACTGTTTGAGTATTTCCCAGCTCTTCCCCTCTTCTGTGAGACTCCAGGGGACTCAGAGGACAATTCCGATATAGGCCTCTTGGGCTGCTGGGCATTGGGAAGGGGGGCATCATCGCTATCACCCATTGACTCCTCGTTTTCAATTCCTGAGTTAGAGTCTGGGCTAGCTCCGCCTTCTGCCTGCATTGCCCCATCTTCCTCCTCACTCTCTACTTGTGGAGCAATTGCAGGCCCCTCCCCTACTCCCGCCACACCTGTTCCCTGTCCTCCAATCAGAGGATTTGGCGGGAGATTTGAATTTTCCAGCCCAGCCTCTTCAATTAGCTCTCTAACTGCTTCATTTTGTCCGCCATTTTTTCCTTTTTCTGCTTCTTTTGTTGCTTTCAATTTGTTGGCAAAGGATTGAGGGCAATCTCTGAAGAGGTGGTTTGTTTCTCCACAAAGATTACACTTTCTGCCATTGGTGCACTCCTCAAAGGTGTGCCCAATTTCTCTACATTTCCCACAAATTATCTGCTGACACGCTTCCGCCAGGTGCCCATGCTCACCACACTTGCGGCAGAGCTTGGGCTGGCCCTGGTAATGAATATAGCCCCTGTTGTTTCCCAGTACTATCACAGATGGCAAATGTTTCAGGCCCTGGAAGCCTTGAGGGTCCTGCCATTGTTGAATGGGGACCCTCCAAGCGCAATTCCAAATACCATCCTCATCTCTCACTTTGGTAGCCTGGCCTTTCACGGTGCAATATCTACCCAGCCACAAACAAATGTCATCCGCATTTACTGTCTCATTGAACATTCTGACAATGACCGTTTTAGAGGCATTGTCAGTCAGTTTCTCAACATTCAAAGCGGAAAACTGGGGTTTTACATTTTCAAAACGTGACCAGAAGTCTCTTAGCGTAACAGCAGAGCGAAAGCTAACATCAAATCCTTTGTTGAACGGTAGCGTCAAAATGCAATTTATGTCTTCAGGTCCGAACATCAAGGTTTTTTGGATTAGCTTCCTGGAGAAGTCAAGTCTTGACATGCCCATTGGCTTTCCGTCTATATCTTTAAATATGAATCGGACACTGTGGTGCCTCCGCATGCCGGCATGGTTGGCCGACATGGTGGAGGCACCACACGCTAAAAGGATGAAATGAACTAAAACACTTAAAACTGCCTAAAAAACCAGGGATAAAAGAAAAAACTAAAATACAAGAGTAAGATAGCCTTAAACTACAATATAAAAGAATAAAGGAATAAAATCACTTACCTTTTCTTGTTTGGCCTAATAAAGATGTTAATCCAGCAGAGTACAGGCAAAAAAAACCTCTGTGCCAATGAATTCCTATATGCTTAATATTTGCAACTACAAAGAAGTTGAAATATTCACATAAAGAAATTTGGTGAATTTCCTCCAAAATACTGGTAAAAAACCAATGCCACAACAGGCGAAAGTTTTACCACCAACAGGAGGCGATCGCAGTCTTAGCCAAAAGGCCGAGAAGCGATGAGCACTGACGCCGCTTCGGAGCCCACCTCCTGGGCAGCTTCTCCCTTGCCCTGGTGCAGCCTCTTGTCTCTGCGCACAACAACGGCTGCTTCCTCAGCACCGCCTCCCAAGCGGCCCACGCCCCGATATCGCCTGGGGCAGCTCTCTTGCTTTTCACAGACGCGCAAGGCTCGGCCGGACGGCAAAGCCTGCCAAAAATAGGCGTAACTCATGGGCGTCCCTCTCCACGGAAGTCTTTAGTAAAAGGCGAAAGACTTGTGCGTTATGAAGAGAAACCCGAGCAAGTGCAGGCCTGGCCTCGAGAGCGGCCGACGAGCCTAGCGGCCTCACCACATCCGCTCCCTCCTCTTTTGCCTGAACCTCTTTCCCCTCCCCCCTCGTCTTTTTGCTGTGTCCCCCCTCCTCGCTCTCTCCACTTTCAGTTGGGAGCCCTGCTCCGAACACCTGCGAGCCTCTCCGTGCCCCCTGCTTCACCTTAGGGGAAACTGGGCCATAAATAGGCATAGGAAAAAGCCCCTCCGTGTTGTCCGAGGGGGCCTCGGCCTCCCCGTCCTCTCTGTCAGCCCAGTCTGCTCCCTGCACCCGGAGGGCTGCCTCTTTTGTAATCTCAGAAAGTACAGCGCCCGACTCTTCCCGCGCTGGCCTCCTTGGGACATTCCCCGCAGGTTTGTGTCCCTTTCCTGGCTCCTTGACTCCCTCCAGCCCACCACTGGTTTTGGCTACTTCCGCAAAAGTCCTCCTGCGGCTAGGACAGCTCTGGTAAAGGTGGTCCAGTCCACCACATCCATGACAGGCCTTAGGTGCAGTGCAATCTTTGGCCTCATGGCCCCGCTGCAAGCAAAGACGACAGCTGGCTCCAGCACAGCCTGCCTCTGTGTGGCCAGACTGCCTACACCTCCTACAGAAAGGTGGTTGCCGGGAGTAGTATAAAAAACCACGATCCCCACCAAGGCTAAAAAAAGCAGGTGGGTGCTTCAGTCCACCAGGCCCTTCCGGGTCGGGGTTGAGCAGTACCTGGAACTGCCGCCTTCCAGTCCAAAACCCCATTGGATCCTTCAGGTACCTAGCAGCTGTCACAACCTCTCCATACTGCTCCAAAAATGCAGCTAACGCCAGGTCAGTCACAAAAGGGTTGAACATATGTACGGTGATGGTTCTGAAATTTGGTCGGTCTAGATTCAGAACCTGGTAACAGGACAAGGGCCTTACCCCAGCTTCTTTGTTGCAGACCTCGACCACTCTTCTGTAGAGATCCTCATCCCTCAGGGTGACGTCAAAAGCCTTTTCCTGCTGGTTCCACTGAATACAAAAGACTTCTTCCACCTTCAGGTGTAGCTGCCCGATAATCACAGTCTTGCAAAAGACAGCTCTTGATAGAACTTGTTCTGAATCTGAAACAGCCTGGAACCGCAAAGTAAACCTCAGACCAACCTTTTTGGACCGTCTGCTGGTTATTGGCTGTTGCAGCCATGTCGTTTTGTTGCTCGTGTATCTTTCTCTTTGTAGTTTTCCTTCTCTTCTTGCGTCACTTGATCTTAGCCAAAAGGCCGAGAAGCGATGAGCCCTGACGCTTTCGCCTTCGGAGCCCACCTCCTGGGCGCTTCTCCCTTGCCCTGGTGCAGCCTCTTGTCTCTGCGCACAACAACGGCTGCTTCCTCAGCACCGCCTCCCAAGCGGCCCACGCCCGATATCGCCTGGGGCAGCTCTCTTGCTTTTCACAGACGCCGCAAGGCTCGGCCGGACGGCAAAGCCTGCCAAAAATAGGCGTAACTCATGGGCGTCCCTCTCCACGGAAGTCTTTAGTAAAAGGCGAAAGACTTGTGCGTTATGAAGAGAAACCCGAGCGAGTGTGGCCTGGCCTCGAGAGCGGCCGACGAGCCTAGCGGCCCCAGTCACTACCCTCGCGGTAAGCCTCACTCTGCCGACGGAGTCCCAAATACCAGGCCACGCCCATTCCCCCTCAACCGCATTATCCCAGGCTCCATCCAATCGGATTGCGGAGAAATTAGGGCCTGGCTTTTAACATCAGGAGTACTCAGGCTCTCGCAAGCCAAGCCCTCGGCCACGAGTGAGAGAGAGGGAGGGAAAATGCGGGGCACATTCAACAGGTATTGTATACCGGTCGCAATGGGGCAATATCCCCTGCCAATCCAAATCGCAAATCTGGCTGCCTTTTCGGAGGCTTCGCCTGGCGGTCGATACGCGGCGATTTGAGACTGGGGGCCCAATGAGGTTCCACGAGGAACATCGGTGAGTCCACAGAGGGTTTTCCCACCGCTCCCAGCCCTAAGGGATGCCATCCACCCCGACTCGAGTCTTTTGGTCCAGCGTCGAACCTCTCCGTTCGCGTTCCGCGTTTGGCTTTCCACAGGCAGAAAGGGTGCACCGTTCCCGGCGGCGCTGCAGTGCAGTGCGGGTCGATGCGTGGAGGAGCGGAGCGAGCCCGTTTTCAGCTCCCGTGCTAAAAATCCGTTTAATACGTCGTCCCCTTATAGAGGACCTATCAGATATTAAACTGATAAGAACAGATTTTTTTTTTTTTTTTTTTTTTTTTTTTTTTTTTTTTTATTACAAAAACTGGTTTCAATTCCAAAACAGTTTCTCAAATACACCATACATGCATCATATCATTCAGTGGGTACAAAATCCATGTCATCATTTCATCCCTAAAATCCAACATAACTGAAATTCTCAAAGAAACCAATTTGACATGAATCTAAATTTCACCATATCCAACCAAACCCTCCTTTCCACCTCTCCAATGCGGCATGCTTCCCCACTTCAAAATGTCCCTTTTCAATTCTCCCCTTTATGTCTGCTTCCACCCCTTTATTACCCCTTCCACCCTCCACCTTCCACACCGCTCTCTCTTCTTTTCACCCAGATCTTGCCTGGCCAACCACAAACTCCTCTTGATTAGGCTAACCATTAGCCAAATGAGGAAACTTGCCTGACCATTCCCTAAGCTCACCCCTCTTTCGACCCTAGCCCATGTCAGGTGAAACCCAGGGATCACCTGGCCTAGCCATGTCCCAACTTTATCCCATACCGCCCCCGCAAATGGACAGTCCCACATGACATGCCTAATCGTCTCCTCTCCTGCACAAGCTGCCCTCGGGCACACAGGGGATCTTGCCAACCCATGCCTATACATAGTTTCTCGTACCGGCATACATTTATGGAGGCATAACCAATTTAGATCTTTGAGTCCGTTTGTAGCCTCCGTGGCTGGATCCTCTTCCAAATCCGTCGTGGTCCCAGCCACCTGAGGCATGACCACTCCCTGTCTAACCACTCTGTAGAGGACCTTGTGGTTTATTCTCACCTCTGTCTCAGTAGCTTCCGGATGAGCCCGCAGCCACCTGGTTGCATGATGGTAGTGCCATGGTTGCTGCTCCACCCGGGGTGCCAAATTGCTCCATACCATCTGCCGTCTGGCCTGGTAAGCAAAATAGAGCCTCAGAAAGTAGCCTGAGGGGTGCACTATTGTAGCGGATAATTCCCTACACAAAAAAGAAACAAAGATGCAGTCCAGCTTCAGCGGGAGGTGTGGCACATCTCTCCCCCCTGCTTCGATTCCAGCCAACATGCGAGTCCTCGCCACATACTCGTATCTCCCACCCCATATGAAACCGAACACCAGGCGCATAAGAGGCCTCCTCATACTAACTGGCAGTGGGTATATGTATGCCAGGTATAAGAGAGATGGTAGGACGTCTACCTTCAAGACAAGAACTTTACCTATGAAAGTAAGGCACCTGCCCTTCCATGCCGTGAGCTTCTTCTGGACTGCCAAAAGGCGCTTGGTCCAGTTGGCTGTGGCACTGTGGTCTGTCCCAAAACTGACACCTAGTACCTTCAGAGGCCCTTCACAGAGCGACAGCCCCCCTGGTACATCCGTCCTTTCTTTCCACCGCCCAAAAAACTTCACAGAGGACTTGGCACAATTAAGTTTTGCTCCAGATACCTTGCTAAAATCCTGAAACACCTCCAAAGAACGAATCAGGCATGCGTCGCTGTCCAGCAGCAGTGTGGTGTCATCTGCATACTGGGACAACTTGACCCGTAGGCCTCCGCTGCCAGGCACTAGGAAACCTTTCACACCCGGGTCAGCCCGAATGGCTGCTGCCAGGGGCTCCATGTAAAGGATGTAGAGCAGCGGTGAGAGTGGGCACCCTGTCTTACCCCTGAATACAAACTGAAAACATCCCCCAAGTGACCGTTAACTGAAACTGTGCTCCCCACGCCCGTATACAATGTACGCAACCATCCTACAAAAACCTGGCTAAAACCTAACCTTTCCAATACCCTAAACATAAAACCCCAGTGTACCCTGTCAAAAGCCTTTGCCTGGTCAAGACCAACCACCATAAGTGGCAAGTGCCTGTCCTCTGCCCAAGTAACAGCATCTCGTACCAACTGTAGATTCCACCTCACGGAGCGCCCTGCCACCCCGCATGTCTGGTCCACATGGACCACATGTGGAAGCGCTGTGCCCAGTCGATCCGCTAGGACCTTTGCCAGGAGTTTATAATCAACACACAGCATGGTCAGTGGCCGCCAGTTCCCTAGGTCGGTGTGATCACCCTTCTTAAACAGAAGGGAGATAACACCGGTGGCCAAAGTCCCTCCCATTACACCTGTGCGGAGTGTTGCAGAGAGTACCTCCAAAAGTACCGGCCCTAGTATGTCCCAAAACTTCACATAAAACTCCACTGGCAGTCCATCGATGCCAGGCACCTTCTTCCTTTTCATTCTATGGAGGGCACCCTCAAGCTCTTTGAGGGTGAGCGGGGCCTCCAAAGCCTGTGCTATGTCCAACGGCACCCGCTGGGTCAATAAATCCAGGAAACCATCCCCTCCCCCTACATCTACCTCTTTCTCCATAAAACTTGCGCGTAGTAGTCAGTGGCGGCACACACACCATCTCAGCCGCTTCTGACACTACCCTGCCCTGCCCTGCATATCCTTAACCCCAGTCATTACCTGTTTTTTCCTTTCAGCCCGTATTGCGCTGAAAAAAACAGCAGAACAAGTCTCAAACTTCTCGTGGAATTCTCGACGTGATCGCAACAGATATGCCCGAGCCCTACACTCAAAAATGTCCTTAAGCTGCACTTTCAGGGAGTCGCAAACCAGCTGATTTACCGTGCCGCCACAGTTTCCCCTTGCGTACTCTAGCTCGAGGAGGCGCTGTAGGCGGAACACCTCCCTCTTCACCCACCTCACCTTCCTTTTACAATAATTTATACAAAAAGTCTTCATCCGCTCCTTGGCAACCTCCCACCACTCTATCACCCCAGGACACATTTGTCTGAGTCCCAGAAGGCCATTGAAAAACACTAGAAAATACTGTTTGAACAACTCTTCCTCAAGAATACTAATATTTAGGCGCCAGTAACCAGGCCCAAAACCTGGCACACACGAGCGCACCTCCAACAGCAGCCCATCATGATCTGAAAAGAAAACAGGGAGCAGCCTGCCTGCCAACAGACTCAAAGATTTTGCTAAAAACACATAATCCAGACGTCTGACTATTCCCCGGGAGTTACGCCATGTGGGACCATCTACCCGCGGCCTAACCTCCCTCCCCCCATCTACCAGGCCATGTCTGGCCATAAGGTGGGAGATAAATTTTTCGCTGGTATCCCTCCCCTTACCTAATTCCACATTAAAATCACCCCCTACAATTACCTGCCTATTTGTGGCAAGGTGCGGCTCCACTAGCCCGAACATCTCTTGCCTTCCTGCTGGAGTTTGCGGCCCATACACCACAATAACCCTCAGCTTGGCTGTCCCCCATGTGATATCCGCACCTATTATTCTCCCCTGGACAATAACAAAAACATTCTCCACCACGATCTCTTTAACTCCAAACAAAATCCCAACCCCTGTAGAGTGGACCCCCCCTACACTCCAAACTGAATCCCCTTTTGTCCATTCCCTTGAGAAATTTCCAACATCAAACTTATTCCGCAGATGTACCTCCTGCAAGAAACAAATGGAAACATGCAGAGAGTCTACAAAATCAAAAATGACCCTTCTTTTAATAGAGTCCCTCATTCCTCTCACATTTAAAGAAAAAACATTCAAACAAACCATTGAAACTCCTCAAATTTAAATGTTTTCTTTCCAAACTACCGTTCCCCTCCCTACGTGGAGTAAAGATCCTCACTGTCCATCTGTTCTGCCCAGGAAAAGGGCTCTGGGTTCGGCGAGCTTGATGGCCTGTTGGGTCCATCATATGCATCTTCACTTGATGGGGATGTCAGCATAAGCAGGCCAGGGGAAAGATCAAAACCCAGCCCCAACCCTACAGGGAGCAGGTCGCCCGAAACTCCTCTGGACTGACCCATCCCCCCTCCACCTCCCTCCTCTACTTCCTCATCTACTCTGCCTTGCTGTCCTACTCCATCACCCCTCACCACATCCGCTCCCTCCTCTTTTGCCTGAACCTCTTTCCCCTCCCCCCTCGTCTTTTTGCTGTGTCCCCCCTCCTCGTTCTCTCCACTTTCAGTTGGGAGCCCTGCTCCGAACACCTGCGAGCCTCTCCGTGCCCCCTGCTTCACCTTAGGGGAAACTGGGCCATAATTAGGCATAGGAAAAAGCCCCTCCGTGTTGTCCGAGGGGGCCTGGGCCTCCCCGTCCTCTCTGTCAGCCCAGTCTGCTCCCTGCACCCGGAGGGCTGCCTCTTTTGTAATCTCAGAAAGTACAGCGCCCGACTCTTCCCGCGCTGGCCTCCTTGGGACATTCCCCGCAGGTTTGTGTCCCTTTCCTGGCTCCTTGACTCCCTCCAGCCCACCACTGGTTTTGGCTACTTCCGCAAAAGTCCTCCTGCGGCTAGGACAGCTCTGGTAAAGGTGGTCCAGTCCACCACATCCATGACAGGCCTTAGGTGCAGTGCAATCTTTGGCCTCATGGCCCCGCTGCAAGCAAAGACGACAGCTGGCTCCAGCACAGCCTGCCTCTGTGTGGCCAGACTGCCTACACCTCCTACAGAAAGGTGGTTGCCGGGAGTAGTATAAAAAACCACGATCCCCACCAAGGCTAAAAAAAGCAGGTGGGTGCTTCAGTCCACCAGGCCCTTCCGGGTCGGGGTTGAGCAGTACCTGGAACTGCCGCCTTCCAGTCCAAAACCCCATTGGATCCTTCAGGTACCTAGCAGCTGTCACAACCTCTCCATACTGCTCCAAAAATGCAGCTAACGCCAGGTCAGTCACAAAAGGGTTGAACATATGTACGGTGATGGTTCTGAAATTTGGTCGGTCTAGATTCAGAACCTGGTAACAGGACAAGGGCCTTACCCCAGCTTCTTTGTTGCAGACCTCGACCACTCTTCTGTAGAGATCCTCATCCCTCAGGGTGACGTCAAAAGCCTTTTCCTGCTGGTTCCACTGAATACAAAAGACTTCTTCCACCTTCAGGTGTAGCTGCCCGATAATCACAGTCTTGCAAAAGAAAGCTCTTGATAGAACTTGTTCTGAATCTGAAACAGCCTGGAACCGCAAAGTAAACCTCAGACCAACCTTTGGGACCGTCTGCTGGTTATTGGCTGTTGCAGCCATGTCGTTTTGTTGCTCGTGTATCTTTCTCTTTGTAGTTTTCCTTCTCTTCTTGCGTCACTTGATCTTAGCCAAAAGGCCGAGAAGCGATGAGCCCTGACGCTTCGCTTCCGGAGCCCACCTCCTGGAACGCTTCTCCCTTGCCCTGGTGCAGCCTCTTGTCTCTGCGCACAACAACGGCTGCTTCCTCAGCACCGCCTCCCAAGCGGCCCACGCCCCGATATCGCCTGGGGCAGCTCTCTTGCTTTTCACAGACGCGCAAGGCTCGGCCGGACGGCAAAGCCTGCCAAAAATAGGCGTAACTCATGGGCGTCCCTCTCCACGGAAGTCTTTAGTAAAAGGCGAAAGACTTGTGCGTTATGAAGAGAAACCCGAGCAGTGCAGGCCTGGCCTCGAGAGCGGCCGACGAGCCTAGCGGCCCCAGGTCACTACCCTCGCGGTAAGCCTCACTCTGCCGACGGAGTCCCAAATACCAGGCCACGCCCATTCCCCTCAACCGCATTATCCCAGGCTCCATCCAATCGGATTGCGGAGAAATTAGGGCCTGGCTTTTAACATCAGGAGTACTCAGGCTCTCGCAAGCCAAGCCCTCGGCCACGAGTGAGAGAGAGGAGGGAAAATGCGGGGCACATTCAACAGGTATTGTATACCGGTCGCAATGGGGCAATATCCCCTGCCAATCCAAAGCGCAAATCTGGCTGCCTTTTTCGAGGCTTCGCCTGGCGGTCGATGTCGATTCTTCTGCGCGTCGCGCCGATCTGTGCGATTTTGAGACTGGGGCCCAATGAGGTTCCACGAGAACATCGGTGAGTCCACAGAGGGTTTTCCCACCGCTCCCAGCCCTAAGGGATGCCATCCACCCCGACTCGAGTCTTTTGGTCCAGAAGGGGCGCACAGCCGGGTCGATGCGTGGAGCCCGTTTTCAGCTCCCGTGCTAAAAATCCGTTTAATACGTCGTCCCTTATAGAGGACCTATCAGATATTAAACTGATAAGAACAGATCCTCACCCTGTTGCTCCTTCCCACCTGCCTCACCCGGAGGGTCAGGCCGCCGCTGCTTTGAACTTTTTTGTGTGGCTCCGGCTCCTTCGTCCGAATGGGCACAGAGGCGATTCTTCTTTGTGGCTGTGTCCTAGGCCTGCCGCCTGCAGCTCTGGCCGTTTGGGCCATCGCTGCAGCCATCCGGATCACAGCCACGGGGATCTGCATGTGCTTCCTTACCAGCAAGTTTCTGGAGGTCCACATGGCGTCTTTTATGGCGGCTAGGGTGAGCCACTGTTTGGCAAAGTCACGTGCTGGTATTTGTTTTCTGTGGCTCACCCCATACAGCACCAGCTGTGCCGTAAGGACCTCCCTTGCTGGCAAGCACGGGAATTGCAAGGAGCCGGCCGTTGCCCACTGTTCTCCACGGCAGCGCTGCACTCCCAGAGCAGATGCCTCACCGCCTCAGGCGCGCGCCGCAACCTGGTCGGGGGCAAGTTGAGTGCGCTGACATGCCCCGGGAGTGCATTACGGACCTGACTGGGAGGATCTCGTGAGCCACCATCCACGACAGGTCCCGGAGTCTGTTTGGAAGAGCGGAATGGTTCACGTTACGCCAAACTGTTGAGGGCTCGTCGAAAGCAAGCCCGCGCACTGGGCTCACCGGTTCCCGCTCCTGCACAACAGAAATCAGAGAGCGGTGGTTGGTTAAAACTTCTAACTCTTCCTGCTCAAGGTTAAAATGCTTTAAAAATGTCTGGATAAAAGCATAGGCTGGTGGCAGGCTAAAAGACACAGGTACTCTAAGATCAGTGGGTAAAATCTTTAGTGTTCTGAGGTAAGACCCCATCCAGAAACGTGTCATTGCTGTGGTCTTGGGGTTTCTGGATGGGGCTGTGGTGGTTGTGATGTGTAGTGCGGAGTATCTGCTTCCTAAAAACAAGTACAGGTCCGGCACTCCTTTTCCTCCTTTCTCCTTTGGCTTTTTCATCACGTCTCTCCTCAGTCGTTCCCACTTGGAGCCCCACAGGAAGTAAAAGATGGCTCGCTCCAGGTCTAAGAGCACTCTTCTAGGAGGGATGAAAATGGAACTGATGAGTAAAAGCAAAGGTAAAATCACTGCTTTGATGATTAAAACCTTTCCTTCTATGGTCAGTCCTCTAAGTCTCCAGTACCCTAGTCTCTGCCTGACTTTCCCTACTATGCCTGGCCAATTTGTTTTCCCTCCCCCCTCCCTATCGAATTTAATCCCAAGTATCTTCTGGTCTGTCTGGGTCACAGTCAGGGGGAGTCCTGTCGTCTCAGTCGCTGTCCACGGTCCATAAAAATGGGCTTGGGTCTTGCTTCTGTTCAGCTTTGACCCAGAGGCCCGTCCAAACCAGTCAGTCAAGTCCAGCGTCCTGTTGACAGATAAAAGGTCAGTGCATAAAATGTTTATGTCGTCCATGTATAAAACACATTTTGTCACGAGTCCCCCACTCCCTGGGACTCCTACCCCGTTGATTCGTTGGTCCCTTCTCAAGATCTGTGCCAGTGGTTCTATACACGTAACGTAGAGGAGAGCAGATAACGGACAACCCTGACGGACGCCGCAGTTTATATTGACTGCTTTTGTCAGATGCCCATTTACAATGAATTTGCTGGTAATGCCCCGGTACAGCAATCCCACCCAGGCTATGAACCTTCTTGGGAACCCCATTTTTTGCAGTACCTGGAAAAGGTACTGGTGCGAGACCCGATCAAAGGCTTTCTCAAAATCTAAATTTAGGACTACCAGCCGGATGTTTCTGTCTCTCGCATAACAGATGGTGTCTCGGATCAGTACGAGGCTGTCGGTGATCTTCCTCCCCGGGACAGCACAGGCTTGATCCGGGTGAATCAGCTCTTTTAAAAACAGGGACATACGTGATGCTAAAAGTTTACTAAAAAGTTTACAGTCAAAATTTAAAAGTGTGATAGGTCTCCAGTTCTTCAGGTCGGTCTTGTCTTTGTCTTTATAAAGGAGAGTCACTATCCCTACTCTAAAACTGTCAGGAAGCCGGTCAAGTTGTTCAAAATCCATAAAAACAGCAAGCAAGTCAGGTGCTAAAATGTCCCAAAATGTCGAATAAAATTCAAAAGGAAGGCCATCTTCTCCTGGAGACTTCCCTGCTTTAAAACTCTTGATACATGTATTTATCTCGAGTATGGTAAAATCTTGGGTTAAAAGCACACTGTCTCCTACTGCTTGTTCAATGAATTTTAAAACTTCAGTCATGGTGTCATTTTTAACAGCTTTTTCGCTGTACAGTTCTCTATAAAAGTGTTCAACCGTTTCTTTAATTTCCTTTGTTGTGTCAGCTGTGCACCCATTTTCTTTTTTTAGTTTTAAAATGGTCCCCCCTTTATTTACAATTTTCTTAAAGAAATATCTTGAGCACTTCTCACCTTCTTCTATTTCCCTTTCTTTGCTTCTTAAAATGACACCCTTGCTTTTAATCTCTGCTAAAACTGACATCTCTGTTTTAATTTGTTTTATCTCTTCGTTAAAATCCATCCCTTGCTGGTTTAATTTAAAATACCGCTGGAGTCGTTTCTGCAGTCCCAGCATGCGTCTGTTGTCCCTGTCTTTTTTTCTCTTACCTACCTGTCTAAAGAAAGTCCGGGTCCTCCCTTTCACCATTTCCCACCAGCGTGCACGTGTCTCGTAAAAGTCTTGAAGGGTCTGCCACTCTTGGTACTGCTCCCTATATTGGCTAACTAACTCTCTATCTTCTAAAAGGGAGCAGTTGAGCTTCCACAGACCTCTTCCTATTGTCACACCAGACGAGTGTGAAAGGGTGCAGGTTAGCATTGCGTGATCGGAAAAGAAAACAGGTGTCAATCTAGCATCGGTTGGTGGGCAGTCACGTGATAAAAGGTAATCTATGCGAGAGGCTCTGGTGCCATCACCACTGAACCAGGTGAAGCCCTCCTCTCTGGGATGCATGGTTTTAAAACAGTCCAGAAGTTTAAAATCCCTGCATATGCCCTGCAATAAGACCGATGTTTTGTCGATTCTAAAATCTTCTCCTGTTCTTTTCCTATCTTTCTTGCTTAAAATGCAATTAAAATCCCCCCCTACAACTAAAGGTGCCCTACCTAGCATGTGGAACTGCAAGTCTTCTAAAAGGTCATACCTGTCATTTTTGTCGTTAAAGCCATAAATATTTAAGACGTTAAAATCTTTTCCCATAAAAGTCAAGTGTGCTAAAATTGCCCGGCCGTGCCTCACCACAGTGCTGCCCTTCACCAAGACCAGAGGGTTTTTGATTAAAATGGCCACTCCATCATTTTTGTTTTCATTTGATCCACTCCATATCGATGTTTGTGGCCATAACTCCTCCCACTCTCTGTAGTGATTTAAAAATGGCAGGCCACATTCCTGTATTAAAAACACATCTGACTTAAAAGAGTTAAGAAAGGATAAAACAGTCTGGGCTCTAACTCTCGACTTTACACTTCTCACATTTATGGTTGAGAAGGTGAGTGTCATGAGTATAGTTAAAAATAACAGATATGAAATCTTAAAAGACTAAAAGGGGATTTTCAGTGTTAACAGGCAGTTAATCCATTTCCTGTGAATGGAGCTCTTCCTTCACTCTTATGGGTGAAAGGTGACAGGGTTGAGCTTCATTTCCCCGTCGGACTCTGGGGGTTGGCCTCGGACGCAAGGTTGCATTGAGGTTTGAGACCTTAGGGGTTGATTGCAGAGCTATGGTTAAGAATGAGACCTCATTTGGGGAATTGGAGGGGAAGACTCTAGGCTCCTCCACAGATGAACTGTTTGAGTATTTCCCAGCTCTTCCCCTCTTCTGTGAGACTCCAGGGGACTCAGAGGACAATTCCGATATAGGCCTCTTGGGCTGCTGGGCATTGGGAAGGGGGGCATCATCGCTATCACCCATTGACTCCTCGTTTTCAATTCCTGAGTTAGAGTCTGGGCTAGCTCCGCCTTCTGCCTGCATTGCCCCATCTTCCTCCTCACTCTCTACTTGTGGAGCAATTGCAGGCCCCTCCCCTACTCCCGCCACACCTGTTCCCTGTCCTCCAATCAGAGGATTTGGCGGGAGATTTGAATTTTCCAGCCCAGCCTCTTCAATTAGCTCTCTAACTGCTTCATTTTGTCCGCCATTTTTTCCTTTTTCTGCTTCTTTTGTTGCTTTCAATTTGTTGGCAAAGGATTGAGGGCAATCTCTGAAGAGGTGGTTTGTTTCTCCACAAAGATTACACTTTCTGCCATTGGTGCACTCCTCAAAGGTGTGCCCAATTTCTCTACATTTCCCACAAATTATCTGCTGACACGCTTCCGCCAGGTGCCCATGCTCACCACACTTGCGGCAGAGCTTGGGCTGGCCCTGGTAATGAATATAGCCCCTGTTGTTTCCCAGTACTATCACAGATGGCAAATGTTTCAGGCCCTGGAAGCCTTGAGGGTCCTGCCATTGTTGAATGGGGACCCTCCAAGCGCAATTCCAAATACCATCCTCATCTCTCACTTTGGTAGCCTGGCCTTTCACGGTGCAATATCTACCCAGCCACAAACAAATGTCATCCGCATTTACTGTCTCATTGAACATTCTGACAATGACCGTTTTAGAGGCATTGTCAGTCAGTTTCTCAACATTCAAAGCGGAAAACTGGGGTTTTACATTTTCAAAACGTGACCAGAAGTCTCTTAGCGTAACAGCAGAGCGAAAGCTAACATCAAATCCTTTGTTGAACGGTAGCGTCAAAATGCAATTTATGTCTTCAGGTCCGAACATCAAGGTTTTTTGGATTAGCTTCCTGGAGAAGTCAAGTCTTGACATGCCCATTGGCTTTCCGTCTATATCTTTAAATATGAATCGACACTGTGGTGCCTCCGCATGCCGGCATGGTTGGCCGACATGGTGGAGGCACCACACGCTAAAAGGATGAAATGAACTAAAACACTTAAAACTGCCTAAAAAACCAGGGATAAAAGAAAAAACTAAAATACAAGAGTAAGATAGCCTTAAACTACAATATAAAAGAATAAAGGAATAAAATCACTTACCTTTTCTTGTTTGGCCTAATAAAGATGTTAATCCAGCAGAGTACAGGCAAAAAAAACCTCTGTGCCAATGAATTCCTATATGCTTAATATTTGCAACTACAAAGAAGTTGAAATATTCACATAAAGAAATTGGTGAATTTCCTCCAAAATACTGGTAAAAAACCAATGCCACAACAGGCGAAAGTTTTACCACCAACAGGAGGCGATCGCAGTCTTAGCCAAAAGGCCGAGAAGCGATGAGCCCTGACGCTTCGCTTCCGGAGCCCACCTCCTGGAACGCTTCTCCCTTGCCCTGGTGCAGCCTCTTGTCTCTGCGCACAACAACGGCTGCTTCCTCAGCACCGCCTCCCAAGCGGCCCACGCCCCGATATCGCCTGGGGCAGCTCTCTTGCTTTTCACAGACGCGCAAGGCTCGGCCGGACGGCAAAGCCTGCCAAAAATAGGCGTAACTCATGGGCGTCCCTCTCCACGGAAGTCTTTAGTAAAAGGCGAAAGACTTGTGCGTTATGAAGAGAAACCCGAGCGAGTGCAGGCCTGGCCTCGAGAGCGGCCGACGAGCCTAGCGGCCCCGGTCACTACCCTCGCGGTAAGCCTCACTCTGCCGACGGAGTCCCAAATACCAGGCCACGCCCATTCCCCCTCAACCGCATTATCCCAGGCTCCATCCAATCGGATTGCGGAGAAATTAGGGCCTGGCTTTTAACATCAGGAGTACTCAGGCTCTCAAGCCAAGCCCTCGGCCACGAGTGAGAGAGAGGGGAGGGAAAATGCGGGGCACATTCAACAGGTATTGTATACCGGTCGCAATGGGGCAATATCCCCTGCCAATCCAAAGCGCAAATCTGGCTGCCTTTTTTTTCGAGGCTTCGCCTGGCGGTCGATTCTGCGCGCGCGCGCGCGCGCCGACACGCGGCGATTTGAGACTGGGGGCCCAATGAGGTTCCACGAGGAACATCGGTGAGTCCACAGAGGGTTTTCCCACCGCTCCCAGCCCTAAGGGATGCCATCCACCCCGACTCGAGTCTTTTGGTCCAGCGTCGAACCTCTCCGTTCGCGTTCGCGCGCTTTGGCTTTCCACAAGGCAGGAGAAGGGCGCACCGCCCCGGCGCGCTGCAGTGCCGGGTCGATGCGTGGAGTGAGCGGAGCGAGCCCGTTTTCAGCTCCCGGTGCTAAAAATCCGTTTAATACGTCGTCCCCTTATAGAGGACCTATCAGATATTAAACTGATAAGAACAGATACTACACTTGATCTTAGCCAAAAGGCCGAGAAGCGATGAGCCCTGACGCTTCGCTTCGGAGCCCACCTCCTGGAACGCTTCTCCTTGCCCTGGTGCAGCCTCTTGTCTCTGCGCACAACAACGGCTGCTTCCTCAGCACCGCCTCCCAAGCGGCCCACGCCCGATATCGCCTGGGGCAGCTCTCTTGCTTTTCACAGACGCGCAAGGCTCGGCGGACGGCAAAGCCTGCCAAAAATAGGCGTAACTCATGGGCGTCCCTCTCCACGGAAGTCTTTAGTAAAAGGCGAAAGACTTGTGCGTTATGAAGAGAAACCCGAGCAAGTGCAGGCCTGGCCTCGAGAGCGGCCGACGAGCCTAGCGGCCCCAGTCACTACCCTCGCGGTAAGCCTCACTCTGCCGACGGAGTCCCAAATACCAGGCCACGCCCATTCCCCCTCAACCGCATTATCCCAGGCTCCATCCAATCGGATTGCGGAGAAATTAGGGCCTGGCTTTTAACATCAGGAGTACTCAGGCTCTCGCAAGCCAAGCCCTCGGCCACGAGTGAGAGAGAGGGAGGGAAAATGCGGGGCACATTCAACAGGTATTGTATACCGGTCGCAATGGGGCAATATCCCCTGCCAATCCAAAGCGCAAATCTGGCTGCCTTTTCGGAGGCTTCGCCTGGCGGTCGATTCTGCGCCGCGTCGCGGCCGATACGCGGCGATTTGAGACTGGGGGCCCAATGAGGTTCCACGAGGAACATCGGTGAGTCCACAGAGGGTTTTCCCACCGCTCCCAGCCCTAAGGGATGCCATCCACCCCGACTCGAGTCTTTTGGTCCAGCGTCGAACCTCTCCGTTCGCGTTCCGCGTTTGGCTTTCCACAAGGCAGGAGAAGGGCGCACCGTTCCCGGCGGCGCTGCAGTGCCGGGTCGATGCGTGGAGTGAGCGGAGCGAGCCCCGTTTTCAGCTCCCGGTGCTAAAAATCCGTTTAATACGTCGTCCCCTTATAGAGGACCTATCAGATATTAAACTGATAAGAACAGATACTACACTTGATCTTAGCCAAAAGGCCGAGAAGCGATGAGCCCTGACGCTTCGCTTCCGGAGCCCACCTCCTGGAACGCTTCTCCCTTGCCCTGGTGCAGCCTCTTGTCTCTGCGCACAACAACGGCTGCTTCCTCAGCACCGCCTCCCAAGCGGCCCACGCCCCGATATCGCCTGGGGCAGCTCTCTTGCTTTTCACAGACGCGCAAGGCTCGGCCGGACGGCAAAGCCTGCCAAAAATAGGCGTAACTCATGGGCGTCCCTCTCCACGGAAGTCTTTAGTAAAAGGCGAAAGACTTGTGCGTTATGAAGAGAAACCCGAGCAAGTGCAGGCCTGGCCTCGAGAGCGGCCGACGAGCCTAGCGGCCCCAGTCACTACCCTCGCGGTAAGCCTCACTCTGCCGACGGAGTCCCAAATACCAGGCCACGCCCATTCCCCCTCAACCGCATTATCCCAGGCTCCATCCAATCGGATTGCGGAGAAATTAGGGCCTGGCTTTTAACATCAGGAGTACTCAGGCTCTCGCAAGCCAAGCCCTCGGCCACGAGTGAGAGAGAGGAGGGGAAAAAATGCGGGGCACATTCAACAGGTATTGTATACCGGTCGCAATGGGGCAATATCCCCTGCCAATCCAAAGCGCAAATCTGGCTGCCTTTTCGGAGGCTTCGCCTGGCGGTCGATTCTGCGCCGCGTCGCGGCCCGATACCCGCGATTTGAGACTGGGGGCCCAATGAGGTTCCACGAGGAACATCGGTGAGTCCACAGAGGGTTTTCCCACCGCTCCCAGCCCTAAGGGATGCCATCCACCCCGACTCGAGTCTTTTGGTCCAGCGTCGAACCTCTCCGTTCGCGTTCCGCGTTTGGCTTTCCACAAGGCAGGAGAAGGGTGCACCGTTCCCGGCGGCGCTGCAGTGCCGGGTCGATGCGTGGAGTGAGCGGAGCGAGCCCCGTTTTCAGCTCCCGGTGCTAAAAATCCGTTTAATACGTCGTCCCCTTATAGAGGACCTATCAGATATTAAACTGATAAGAACAGATTTTTTTTTTTTTTTTTTTATACAAAAAACTGGTTTCAATTCCAAAACAGTTTCTCAAATACACCATACATGCATCATATCATTCAGTGGGTACAAAATCCATGTCATCATTTCATCCCTACCAACATAACTGAAATTCTCAAAGAAACCAATTTGACATGAATCTAAATTTCACCATATCCAACCAAACCCTCCTTTCCACCTCTCCAATGCGGCATGCTTCCCCCACTTCAAAATGTCCCTTTTAATTCTCCCCTTTATGTCTGCTTCCACCCTCCTTATTACCCCTTCCACACCGCTATCTCTATTTCTTTTCACCAGATCTTGCCTGGCCAACCACAAACTCCTCTTGATTAGGCTAACCATTAGCCAAATGAGGAAACTTGCCTGACCATTCCCTAAGCTCACCCCTCTTTCGACCCTAGCCCATGTCAGGTGAAACCCAGGGATCACCTGGCCTAGCCATGTCCCAACTTTATCCCATACCGCCCCCGCAAATGGACAGTCCCACATGACATGCCTAATCGTCTCCTCTCCTGCACAAGCTGCCCTCGGGCACACAGGGGATCTTGCCAACCCATGCCTATACATAGTTTCTCGTACCGGCATACATTTATGGAGGCATAACCAATTTAGATCTTTGAGTCCGTTGTCTAGCCTCCGTGGCTGGATCCTCTTCCAAATCTCCGTCGTGGTCCCAGCCACCTGAGGCATGACCACTCCCTGTCTAACCACTCTGTAGAGGACCTTGTGGTTTATTCTCACCTCTGTCTCAGTAGCTTCCGGATGAGCCCGCAGCCACCTGGTTGCATGATGGTAGTGCCATGGTTGCTGCTCCACCCGGGGTGCCAAATTGCTCCATACCATCTGCCGTCTGGCCTGGTAAGCAAAATAGAGCCTCAGAAAGTAGCCTGAGGGGTGCACTATTGTAGCGGATAATTCCCTACACAAAAAAGAAACAAAGATGCAGTCCAGCTTCAGCGGGAGGTGTGGCACATCTCTCCCCTGCTTCGATTCCAGCCAACATGCGAGTCCTCGCCACATACTCGTATCTCCCACCCCATATGAAACCGAACACCAGGCGCATAAGAGGCCTCCTCATACTAACTGGCAGTGGGTATATGTATGCCAGGTATAAGAGAGATGGTAGGACGTCTACCTTCAAGACAAGAACTTTACCTATGAAAGTAAGGCACCTGCCCTTCCATGCCGTGAGCTTCTTCTGGACTGCCAAAAGGCGCTTGGTCCAGTTGGCTGTGGCACTGTGGTCTGTCCCAAAACTGACACCTAGTACCTTCAGAGGCCCTTCACAGAGCGACAGCCCCCCTGGTACATCCGTCCTTTCTTTCCACCGCCCAAAAAACTTCACAGAGGACTTGGCACAATTAAGTTTTGCTCCAGATACCTTGCTAAAATCCTGAAACACCTCCAAAGAACGAATCAGGCATGCGTCGCTGTCCAGCAGCAGTGTGGTGTCATCTGCATACTGGGACAACTTGACCCGTAGGCCTCCGCTGCCAGGCACTAGGAAACCTTTCACACCCGGGTCAGCCCGAATGGCTGCTGCCAGGGGCTCCATGTAAAGGATGTAGAGCAGCGGTGAGAGTGGGCACCCCTGTCTTACCCCTGAATACAAACTGAAAACATCCCCCAAGTGACCGTTAACTGAAACTGTGCTCCCCACGCCCGTATACAATGTACGCAACCATCCTACAAAAACCTGGCTAAAACCTAACCTTTCCAATACCCTAAACATAAAACCCCAGTGTACCCTGTCAAAAGCCTTTGCCTGGTCAAGACCAACCACCATAAGTGGCAAGTGCCTGTCCTCTGCCCAAGTAACAGCATCTCGTACCAACTGTAGATTCCACCTCACGGAGCGCCCTGCCACCCCGCATGTCTGGTCCACATGGACCACATGTGGAAGCGCTGTGCCCAGTCGATCCGCTAGGACCTTTGCCAGGAGTTTATAATCAACACACAGCATGGTCAGTGGCCGCCAGTTCCCTAGGTCGGTGTGATCACCCTTCTTAAACAGAAGGGAGATAACACCGTGGCCAAAGTCCTCCCATTACACCTGTGCGGAGTGTTGCAGAGAGTACCTCCAAAAGTACCGGCCCTAGTATGTCCCAAAACTTCACATAAACACTTGATCTTAGCCAAAAGGCCGAGAAGCGATGAGCCCTGACGCTTCGCCTCGGGAGCCCACCTCCTGGAACGCTTCTCCTTGCCCTGGTGCAACCTCTTGTCTCTGCGCACAAACAACGGCTGCTTCCTCAGCACCGCCTCCCAAGCGGCCCACGCCCGATATCGCCTGGGGCAGCTCTCTTGCTTTTCACAGACGCGCAAGGCTCGGCCGGACGGCAAAGCCTGCCAAAATAGGCGTAACTCATGGGCGCCCCCTCTCCACGGAAGTCTTTAGTAAAAGGCGAAAGACTTGTGCGTTATGAAGAGAAACCCGAGCAAGTTCAGGCCTGGCCTCGAGAGCGCCGACGAGCCTAGCGGCCCCAGTCACTACCCTCGCGGTAAGCCTCACTCTGCCGACGGAGTCCCAAATACCAGGCCACGCCCATTCCCCCTCAACCGCATTATCCCAGGCTCCATCCAATCGGATTGGGAGAAAATTAGGCCTGGCTTTTAACATCAGGAGTACTCAGGCTCTCGCAAGCCAAGCCTCGGCCACGAGTGAGAGAGAGGAGGGAAAATGCGGGCACATTCAACAGGTATTGTATACCGGTCGCAATGGGGCAATATCCCCTGCCAATCCAAATCGCAAATCTGGCTGCCTTTTTCGAGGCTTCGCCTGGCGGTCGATACGCCGGCGATTTGAGACTGGGGGCCCAATGAGGTTCCACGAGGAACATCGGTGAGTCCACAGAGGGTTTTCCCACCGCCCCAGCCCTAAGGGATGCCATCCACCCCGACTCGAGTCTTTTGGTCCAGCGCCGAACCTCTCCGCTCGCGTCCCGCGCTTGGCTTTCCACAAGGCAGGAGAAGGGTGCACCGCCTCCCGGCGGCGCTGCAGTGCCGGGTCGATGCGTGGAGTGAGCGGAGCGAGCCCCGCTTTCAGCTCCCGTGCTAAAAATCCGTTTAATACGTCGTCCCCTTATAGAGGACCTATCAGATATTAAACTGATAAGAACAGATTTTTTTTTTTTTTTTTTTTTTTTATTACAAAAAACTGGTTTCAATTCCAAAACAGTTTCTCAAATACACCATACATGCATCATATCATTCAGTGGGTACAAAATCCATGTCATCATTTCATCCCTACCAACATAACTGAAATTCTCAAAGAAACCAATTTGACATGAATCTAAATTTCACCATATCCAACCAAACCCTCCTTTCCACCTCTCCAATGCGGCATGCTTCCCCCACTTCAAAATGTCCCTTTTAATTCTCCCCTTTATGTCTGCTTCCACCCTCCTTATTACCCCTTCCACACCGCTATCTCTATTTCTTTTCACCAGATCTTGCCTGGCCAACCACAAACTCCTCTTGATTAGGCTAACAATTAGCCAAATGAGGAAACTTGCCTGACCATTCCCTAAGCTCACCCCTCTTTCGACCCTAGCCCATGTCAGGTGAAACCCAGGGATCACCTGGCCTAGCCATGTCCCAACTTTATCCCATACCGCCCCCGCAAATGGACAGTCCCACATGACATGCCTAATCGTCTCCTCTCCTGCACAAGCTGCCCTCGGGCACACAGGGGATCTTGCCAACCCATGCCTATACATAGTTTCTCGTACCGGCATACATTTATGGAGGCATAACCAATTTAGATCTTTGAGTCCGTTGTCTAGCCTCCGTGGCTGGATCCTCTTCCAAATCTCCGCTGTGGTCCCAGCCACCTGAGGCATGACCACTCCCTGTCTAACCACTCTGTAGAGGACCTTGTGGTTTATTCTCACCTCTGTCTCAGTAGCTTCCGGATGAGCCCGCAGCCACCTGGTTGCACGATGGTAGTGCCATGGTTGCTGCTCCACCCGGGTGCCAAATTGCTCCATACCATCTGCCGCCTGGCCTGGTAAGCAAAATAGAGCCTCAGAAAGTAGCCTGAGGGGTGCACTATTGTAGCGGATAATTCCCTACACAAAAAGAAACAAAGATGCAGTCCAGCTTCAGCGGGAGGTGTGGCACATCTCTCCCCTGCTTCGATTCCAGCCAACATGCGAGTCCTCGCCACATACTCGTATCTCCCACCCCATATGAAACCGAACACCAGGCGCATAAGAGGCCTCCTCATACTAACTGGCAGTGGGTATATGTATGCCAGGTATAAGAGAGATGGTAGGACGCCTACCTTCAAGACAAGAACTTTACCTATGAAAGTAAGGCACCTGCCCTTCCATGCCGTGAGCTTCTTCTGGACTGCCAAAAGGCGCTTGGTCCAGTTGGCTGTGGCACTGTGGTCTGTCCCAAAACTGACACCTAGTACCTTCAGAGGCCCTTCACAGAGCGACAGCCCCTGGTACATCCGTCCTTTCTTTCCACCGCCCAAAAACTTCACAGAGGACTTGGCACAATTAAGTTTTGCTCCAGATACCTTGCTAAAATCCTGAAACACCTCCAAAGAACGAATCAGGCATGCGTCGCTGTCCAGCAGCAGTGTGGTGTCATCTGCATACTGGGACAACTTGACCCGTAGGCCTCCGCTGCCAGGCACTAGGAAACCTTTCACACCCGGGTCAGCCCGAATGGCTGCTGCCAGGGGCTCCATGTAAAGGATGTAGAGCAGCGGTGAGAGTGGGCACCCTGTCTTACCCCTGAATACAAACTGAAAACATCCCCAAGTGACCGTTAACTGAAACTGTGCTCCCACGCCCGTATGGGATGTACGCAACCATCCTACAAAAACCTGGCTAAAACCTAACCTTTCCAATACCCTAAACATAAAACCCCAGTGTACCCTGTCAAAAGCCTTTGCCTGGTCAAGACCAACCACCATAAGTGGCAAGTGCCTGTCCTCTGCCCAAGTAACAGCATCTCGTACCAACTGTAGATTCCACCTCACGGAGCGCCCTGCCACCCCGCATGTCTGGTCCACATGGACCACATGTGGAAGCGCTGTGCCCAGTCGATCCGCTAGGACCTTTGCCAGGAGTTTATAATCAACACACAGCATGGTCAGTGGCCGCCAGTGCCTAGGTCGGTGTGATCACCCTTCTTAAACAGAAGGGAGATAACACCGGTGGCCAAAGTCCCTCCCATTACACCTGTGCGGAGTGTTGCAGAGAGTACCTCCAAAAGTACCGGCCCTAGTATGTCCCAAAACTTCACATAAAACTGGTAGGGATGAAATGATGACATGCATTTTGTACCCACTGAATGATATGATGCATGTATGGTGTATTTGAGAAACTGTTTTGGAATTGAAACCAGTTAGGGTTAGGGTTAGGGTTAGGGGTTAGGGTTAGGGGTAGGGTTAGGGTTAGGGGTTAGGGTTAGGGGTTAGGGTTAGGGGTAGTGGTTAGGGTTAGGGGCAAAGGGGTTAACTCCTGCAGGGAGTTATAATGCACTGGCACTAGTATTTCTTTGTATTCTAAGTTCATAAAATCAACAGGTGCTACTATGTGGTTTATAAAAGTTTTTTTAAAAACCAAAAGGAAAAAAATTAGGGGAAACAACAAATCAGTGTCTGGGACTAAAATCACTAAGAAATGGAATAAATGCACTACATAGTCTAACAGTCGACGGGGCTCAGTTAAATCTCCTGTAACGGGAGATTTGAGACACCACCATTGATAATTCATAAAAGTAAGCACTCAGGTATAATTTCAGGAGAGCAACTGGGTAAGAAAAACAAAAAGCAGACAAACAGAACTGCAGCAGGGCGGTAAGTGCTGGAAATAAAAAAGGTAAGTGCTGATTAATCAGAGGGAGATACAAGAAATTATATAATAATATTAATATGAATAAGTGCTTCAATAGAAAAAAACATGCATGTAGTAAATCATAATGTACATAATTGAAAAAATATATACAAATACATAACAAAAGGATGAAACCGAATAGCCCTGTTGCAGCAATGTCTGCCTAAGGTCCTGACCAATACTCAGTTTTAAAGCTTAAAACTCCAAGCCGAATTCTCCGTGTTAAAAATGTGTTTTTTTATTTATTTATTTTTATTTAATTTTTACATCTTCTAGGTAAGAGAGATCTCGCTGGAACCTGCCGGAAAGAAGGGGAGAAGAGAAAGGAAAAGAAAAGAAATTTGACCAAAGGTAAGGAGGATCAAATGGTCACCCAGGTAGGTAAGTATGGGAAGGTAAGTAGGTAAAGGGAAACAGGTAAGTAAAAACGGAAACTTGGGGTTAGGAAAGAGGAAAAGGGGAAAACTTAGGGTTAGGGGAGGAGGTTGGGGTTAGGAAAGGGAAGGGGGAGAAAGGTTAGGGTTAGGGAAAAGGGAAGGGTTAGGGTTAGGGGAGGAAGGTTAGGGTTAGGGAAGGGAAGAAGGTTAAGGTTAGGGAAGGGAAGGGGGAGGAAGGTTAGGGTTAGGGAAAGGGGAGGGGAGGGTCAAGTTTAAAGAAAGCTGCTAAGGAAAAGAGAAGATAAATCAGAAGAATACCAATCAAAATATGGGAAGGGAAGTAGGGTTAGCAAGTGATTGGTGCCGGCATTATCTCGCAAAAAAAGAATAAATAATATTTATAAAAGAACAATACATAACATGCATATAAATTAAAAAGGAAGCATGCTAAATAGATTAAAAGAGGGGGGAGGTTATTAGTACAATAAAATTGCACCTAAGTGCTAAATTCAAGTGCTATGTTAGTTGTAAAATTCATATTTAAATAAAATATTTAAAACACAATATATATATATACACACATAATTAAAAACCATGCCAAATACAAAATGTATGATTCATCTCTAAAGGAGAGAATGCCGGTTAATTTCCAATGCTAGTCCCGAGTACAGCCAATAAAGATGATTTGAATTGTTCTGAATAGAGAAAGGAAAAGGAAAAAGAAAAGGAAAGGGGGGGAAAAGAAGGGGGGTTTTAGGTAGACAGCATATCATAATTTTTCATTAAAACCACTGGGGTCTAACGTCTTCAGTCGAGTGATCCATTTCCTCTCTGCTCGTTTGCGCTGTAGGGTGGACCAACCGTCTCTGCCCTCCAGGCCTCTATACCTGAGATGCTCCAAACCAAACATTTTAAAGTGCTTATGAAGTAAGGTGGTGGCTCTCCCTCCCCGAATACGGTAAATATGTTGAGTTACACGTGTTTTCAAGGTTTTGCTTGTTTCACCAATGTAGAGTTTATCACAATGTTCACACTGGATGAGATAAACCAAATTGGAATCCTCTGGTGTTAGTTTTTGAGGGAGAGGAGCTCCACAGCCCGAATGTCTGTTGACTATGAAGGGGGAAGGTTTAAGAAGATATTTATCCGATTGTTTCATTGGCTTATTAAATGCAGTGCGAACTAAAATATCTCTCAAACTCCTGTTTCTTCTGTTTGCTATGATCAAACGGTACTTTTGAAGAGGTTCCACTGTTTCCTGTGTCTGTTGGAAATTGTTTCTGATCTGGGAAGTAAGGGTACTCAGGTGTTGGGAGTATGTGACCACCAGGGGATGAGTGGGAGGGTTGGTCCAACCCCTCCTCCTTTCTTCCACTGTACTCTCCCCTGTCCCTGAAGATGTTCCTGACCTCTGCCTTAATCCCCTAAGGAACTGTTTTGTGTACCCCTAGGACGGAGTGCCGCAAAGAGGTCCTTGTGGCGTCCTCTACATCCTGAGGGTAGGTACAAATACGGTGAAATCTGATCAGTTGTGATTTTATTAGACCTCGGAAAGTATGTTTGGGATGATAGCTAGTTTTGTGAAGGAGGGCATGTCTATCAGTGTCTTTGAAATAGACTTTGGTGGCTAATTTCTTAGTATGCTCCATATATTTGCAGAAGAAGACCTTCGTGTCCAGAAATTCAACTTACTCAAACTGTAAATTGTGTTTCAATTTGATTTTCGGGTGATGAGAGTTTAACACAGTTAGGAATTCCTTAAAGGATTCCACTGAACTGGTCCAGATACCGAAAATATCGTCGTCGAGTACCGGAGATACAGCAGAGGTAAGTTTTACATTTGAGAAAGGCAGTCCTTTCCCATTCTGCGAGGTATATATCTGCATAGGCGGGGGAATACTTTCTCCCCATTGCACAACCGCATATCTGGAGATAAAACTTACCATTAAACTCAAAGTCATTACGTGTTAAGGTGATTTCTAACAACTGGAGGACCTCTTTGTCCGGGCGCCGGGGGTCCGGGACCCGTTGGAAGGCCTCGGCCACTGCCTTGAGTCCTAAGGTAGTGTCTATGTTAGTATACAGAGAATCAATATCAATAGAAAAGAGGAAGGCATTTTCAGGTACTTCCATGTCCTTTGACTTATTGATAAATTCATAAGTATCTTTAACATAGCTTGGATGCTGTTGTGAGATGGGATTAATATAATAGTCAATGTACTCCGCTATACGATATGATTCTGAACCACAATCACTAACAATGGGCCTGCCAACAGGTATTTTATAAGGGACGGTCCAAGTCTCTGGAGTTTTATGGATTTTGGGCAGCAAATAGAATAGGCGGGGGCGAGGAGAATCCGGCCCGAATAAATAATACTTCTGTTTACTGGAAATCTGTTTATCATCATATAATTTAGAGATTATTTGCCTAACCATATGTTGGGTTTCAGATTGCAACAATTGGGTCAGAGGGACATAATAGGTGGTGTCTCCCAGTTGTCTGTACGCCTCCTCACAGGTAATTGAACCTATCCTGGAGCACTATTTGGCCCCCCTTGTCTGCTGGTTTAATAATTATGTCTTTCCTACTGCTCAAAGACCTTAGAGCCTGTTTTTGGGCAATGCTAATATTTGACTTGCCCAACTGTAGGGGTTTAAAGTTGGACAACAGAGTTTCATCTTTATTTATTAATACTTGCAATGCCTGTGGTAAAGACTCCAGACCATGTTCCCAATGAGAAGGGTTAGTAAAAGGCTCACTGCTGTAATTATCATCATTATATTGAAAGTGGTTAATTAATTTGAGTCTCCTATGGTAAGCATGGAGGTCGCTGCGGAGTTGCAGCAAATCGGGTACCCCGCGCCGGGATAAAGGTAAGTCCTCGTTCCAGGATATCCTGTTCTAAAAAGAGTCAAGGTAAAGCCAGAACAAAGATTAGTAATATTAGATAAATGAAGTAGGGTTAGGGGTTAGGGTTAGGGTTAGGGGTTAGGGGTTAGGGTTAGGGTTAGGGTTGGGGTTAGGGTTAGGGTTAGGGTAGGGGACTGAACCTGACCCCCAGCAAAGTGGGAGACAGGACGTGCACGGTCCTTCCCTGGTAGTCCCTACCCCACCCCCTCTCTATCAAAGGCGGATTGGTGGTAATATCCACCCTGAAATGGTCTTTGTCGATCCCGTTCAGGGGATCGACGACGTCTTTTACCGTGGCGCACCACGGTCCATCGATCATCATGAGCAAAACTCATGATGGAGTTGTTTTTTTTAGAATCCCTATACGAAAGTAAATAAAATTATCTAAAACAAAAATCAAATTTAACTCAAATTTTAAATTGTAAACTAAAATTATATTTAATTTTTATGAATTTTTATATTTTTAATTTTTAACAAACTAAATAATATATATTTTTAACAAACTAAATA
>NW_025322581.1:0-5000 GCF_020085105.1 Siniperca chuatsi | reverse complement strand
GCGACGGGCCCGCCGCCCCACTCGACTCGCGACCCAAAAACGTGGGGGAGTTTCAGCCCGCTGGCCCTCCTGGTTCCGGAGATGAGAGGTCGAGGCGGCGAAACTCTGAAAAAGCTGGGGAAAACACACACTTAGCTAGCTCCCGAACGGAGGCTCGGATCGACGGTTCCAACGCCCACCCCGTGAGCTGGGGGCGCCGAACGCGCTTGTCTTGGGCCCGAAGTCGCTACGACCTCCGGTTCCGAGATACGCCCCGCCACGGGTTAGGCTACTCCGGCGGGAAAACGGCGACGGGCCCGCGCCCACTCGACTCGCGACCCAAAAACGTGGGGGGAAAGTTTCAGCCCGCTGGCCCTCCTGGTTCCGGAGATGTGAGAGGTCGAGGCGGCGAAACTCTGAAAAAGCTGGGAAAAACACACACTTAGCTAGCTCCCGAACGGAGGCTCGGATCGACGGTTCCAACGCCCACCCCATGAGCTTTCGGGCGCCGAACGCGCCTGTCTTGGGCCCGAAGTCGCTACGACCTCCGGTTCCGAGATACGCCCCGCCCGGGGGCTACATCCGCGGGAAAACGGCGACGGCCCGCCCACTCGACTCGCGACCAAAAACGTGGGGGGAGTTTCAGCCCGCTGGCCTCCCTGGTTCCGGAGAGAGGTCGAGGCGGAGGCGAAACTCTGAAAAAGCTGGGGAAAACACACACTTAGCTAGCTCCCCGAACGGAGGCTCGGATCGACGGTTCCAACGCCCACCCCGCTAACGCGCCTGTCTTGGGCCCGAAGTCGCTACGCCTCCGGTTCCGAGAGATACGCCCCGCCACGGGTTAGGGCTACATCCGGCGGGAAAACGGCGACGGGCCCGCGGCCCACTCGACTCGCGACCCAAAAACGTGGGGAGTTTCAGCCCGCTGGCCCTCCTGGTTCCGGAGATGTGAGAGGTCGAGGCGGCGAAACTCTGAAAAAGCTGGGAAAACACACACTTAGCTAGCTCCCGAACGGAGGCTCGGATCGACGGTTCCAACGCCCACCCCGTGGTTTTCGGGCGCCGAACGCGCCTGTCTTGGGCCCGAAGTCGCTACGACCTCCGGTTCCGGATACGGCGCTTCCGGTCAGGGCTACGGGGCGGGGGCCGCGCTTGGGCCCGACTCGACTCGGCGACCCCCCGCGTGGGGGGGGAAGCCCCGCTGGCCCTCGTGGTTTTCAGCCCGCTGGCCCTCCTGGTTCCGGAGATGTGAGAGGTCGAGGCGGCGAAACTCTGAAAAAGCTGGGAAAAACACACACTTAGCTAGCTCCCGAACGGAGGCTCGGATCGAGACGGTTCCAACGCCCACCCCGGTAAACGCGCCTGTCTTGGGCCCGAAACGACTCCGTTCCGAGAAAAGCCCGCTGGCCTCGTGGTGGTAAACAACGATGGTCAGATTAAGAATAAAAAACTAAAATAAAAAACTAAAATAAAAATCCAAACGTCCAACAGTGGACGGGCTGTTTTTTTCTTTAGTTTTTCTCTTTATAATCATTATTGGAGGATCTTATACTGACTCTTAAGCCCCGCAACCCCCCGCACCGCCAGATGCCAGAAACACACTGGTCTCCACTTTTCGCATGGACAGTTCACACTTTGGAGTCGTGAGAGATCGAAGCATTGAAACTCTTGCTTGATTTAATTCCCATACATCCTCCAGAGAGCTCCCTGGGGCGCTGCATGGACCTCTGCCCACTGAACGTCACCTAGTTCCCATGCAGCCTCCAGCACGCCCCTCGGGCCATGCCTGGTTCCGGGAACCCAGTCCACCAGCCGAACCTGTGTACCCACACTTAAGCACTCACCCCGGGCTACACACTTATAATTCCAGCGAAAGAGTTTCGTGCCCCTGGTACTCCTTTTTTGAAGTTCGTGACTCTGGTACTCTGAAGTTGGGCTTAGAGGTTGGTTTTAAACCCTCTGTTCGTGACTCTGGTACTCTGAAGTTGGGCTTAGAGGTTGTTTTTAAACCTCTGTTCGTGACTCTGGTACTCTGAAGTTGGACTTAGCCAGGCTGGAAATGGGGTTGAAATATTTCTTCCTGCCACCTCCTGAGCAGTTGGACTTAGAGGTTGGTTTTAAACCCTGTTCGTGACTCTGGTACTCTGAAGTTGGGCTTAGAGGTTGTTTTTAAACCTCTGTTCGTGACTCTGGTACTCTGAAGTTGGACTTAGAGGTTGGTTTTAAACCCTCTGTTCGTGACTCTGGTACTCTGAAGTTTGACTTAGCCAGGCTGGAAATGGGGTTGAAATATTTCTTCCTGCCACCTCCTGAGCAGTTGGACTTAGAGGTTGGTTTTAAACCCTCTGTTCGTGACTCTGGTACTCTGAAGTTGGGCTTAGAGGTTGTTTTTAAACCCTCTGTTCGTGACTCTGGTACTCTGAAGTTGGGCTTAGAGGTTGGTTTTAAACCTCTGTTCGTGACTCTGGTACTCTGAAGTTGGACTTAGCCAGGCTGGAAATGGGGTTGAAATATTTCTTCCTGCCACCTCCTGAGCAGTTGGACTTAGAGGTTGGTTTTAAACCCTGTTCTGTGACTCTGGTACTCTGAAGTTGGGCTTAGAGGTTGGTTTTAAACCCTCTGTTCGTGACTCTGGTACTCTGGACTTAGCCAGGCTGGAAATGGGGTTGAAATATTTCTTCCTGCCACCTCCTGAGCAGTTGGACTTAGAGGTTGGTTTAAACCCTCTGTTCGTGACTCTGGTACTCTGGAAGTTGGACTTAGAGGTTGGTTTTAAACCCTGTTCGTGACTCTGGTACTCTGGTACTCTGAGCAGTTGGACTTAGAGGTTGGTTTTAAAACCTCTGTTCGTGACTCTGGTACTCTGAAGTTGGACTTAGCCAGGCTGGAAAACCCTGGGGTTGAAATATTTCTTCCTGCCACCTCCCTGCCACCTCCTGAGCAGTTGGACTTAGAGGTTGGTTTTAAACCCTCTGTTCGTGACTCTGGTACTCTGAAGTTGGACTTAGAGGTTGGTTTTAAACCCTCTGTTCGTGACTCTGGTACTCTGAAGTTTGACTTAGCCAGGCTGGAAATGGGGTTGAAATATTTCTTCCTGCCACCTCCTGAGCAGTTGGACTTAGAGGTTGGTTTTAAACCCTCTGTTCGTGACTCTGGTACTCTGAAGTTGGACTTAGAGGTTGGTTTTAAACCCTCTGTTCGTGACTCTGGTACTCTGAAGTTGGGCTTAGAGGTTGGAAATGGGACCTGTACTCTGTTCGTGACTCCTGCCACTCCTGAGCAGTTGGACTTAGAGGTTGGTTTTAAACCTCTGTTCGTGACTCTGGTACTCCTGAGTTGGGACTTAGAGGTTGGTTTTAAACCTCTGTTCGTGACTCTGGTGACTTGAGGTTGGTTTTAAACTCTGTTCGTGACTCTGGTACTCTGAAGTTGGACTTAGCCAGGCTGGAAATGGGGTTGAAATATTTCTTCCTGCCACCTCCTGAGCAGTTGGACTTAGAGGTTGTTTTTAAACCTCTGTTCGTGACTCTGGTACTCTGAAGTTGGACTTAGAGGTTGGTTTTAAACCTCTGTTCGTGACTCTGGTACTCTGAAGTTGGACTTAGCCAGGCTGGAAATGGGGTTGAAATATTTCTTCCTGCCACCTCCTGAGCAGTTGGACTTAGAGGTTGGTTTTAAACCCTCTGTTCGTGACTCTGGTACTCTGAAGTTGGGCTTAGAGGTTGGTTTTAAACCCTCTGTTCGTGACTCTGGTACTCTGAAGTTGGACTTAGCCAGGCTGGAAATGGGGTTGAAATATTTCTTCCTGCCACCTCCTGAGCAGTTGGACTTAGAGGTTGTTTTTAAACCTCTGTTCGTGACTCTGGTACTCTGAAGTTGGACTTAGAGGTTGGTTTTAAACCCTCTGTTCGTGACTCTGGTACTCTGAAGTTTGACTTAGCCAGGCTGGAAATGGGGTTGAAATATTTCTTCCTGCCACCTCCTGAGCAGTTGGACTTAGAGGTTGGTTTTAAACCCTCTGTTCGTGACTCTGGTACTAAGTTGGACTTAGAGGTTGTTTTTAAACCTCTGTTCGTGACTCTGGTACTCTGAAGTTGGACTTAGCCAGGCTGGAAATGGGGTTGAAATATTTCTCCCTGCCACCTCCTGAGCATAACCCAGTCACCCCATGGACACCCCCACCCCACCCCACCCCACCCCAACCCTAACCCCCTAACCCTAACCCCTAACCCAGTCCCCAAGGACCCTCCGCATGGTCCCTGGAGTCAAGCATGTCCCTAACCCCAAACCGTAACTCCATTTCCCACCTGGGATCTTCCAGCTCTCTGCCTACATCCGTGAACCCAGTCCACCAGCCGAACCTGCACCCACACTTAAGCACCCCCAGGCTACACACTAATGAATGCAGCCGCAAGAGTTTCCGTGCCCCTGGTAGTCTTTCTCATGCCTCGTGGCCCTGGTACTCTAGTTTAGACTTTGTGCCCCTGGGACCCTGCCGGAGAACCAGGATCAGCAAGGGAGGCTTGTCAGGCTCCGTGTCTGCATCCGCGTGCCTGCTTTCCCCTATGTCCCCACACACGCACACCTGGTTGTGTGGACTTAGTGTATATATATTTTTTGTATTTAAAAAAATTCAATACATAAATAATTAATAATAATAATAATAATAATAATAACAACAATAAATCCTGTGCCCCTGGGACTCTGCCAGACAACCAGGAGGAGGGAGGAATGTCGGTGGGGCCCGCGCCCACGGCCGACAAAAGCTTGGATCAAGGGCTGACTTTCAATAGATCGCAGCGAAGGAGCTGCTCTGCTACGTACGAAACCCTGACCCAGAATCAGGTCGTCTGCAAGTGATTTAGCACCAGGTTCTCCACAAACATGCGGTGCGAGATAGGAGAGGGGCGACCATCATCCGCCGCACTCCCAGCCCTGTCACGAACGGCTCTACTCACCGACCGGCCGGTTATCCGGGCCAACCAAGATCCGCGCGCTATGGTATCATTACGCCTAGGCGG
>NW_025322580.1:0-12320 GCF_020085105.1 Siniperca chuatsi | reverse complement strand
TTTGAGCGTTCAGTGGGGTACAGGGAGGATTGCATCTCCAGGACCAGGGAACATTGTAGAATGAATCCGTTGCAATCCTCCGCCAGGCCAGAGAATGGCGCTGGTTTGGCCATGGGACTGGGACATGGCGGAACTGCTGGAGTGACCGAAGCGGAAGCGGAAGCATCGGAGGTGGAGGTAGATGGCGATGAAGCGATGAGACCCCGGCGTAGAATCTCCAGTAACTCCTGTACTGGATCGGTGGTACTCATGCTGAGTATAGTTGTCTTTTTATGGTCCGGTCTTCTGTTACGAACAGACCAACCGGAGACAAGGGTAAGGATACTGAGAGTTTATTATACACACAGCAGGAATATGGTGGAGAGAAGATACTGTCCTTTTCCTTACTGATGGTAGTGGTGTGTGGCCACAGGGGCGCCACACACCGAAGACGGGGAACACACAGGAGCTCCGGACACAGGAGACAGACGGGAGCCAGGGTCAGGAGCGGCCCACTCTGGTGAGACGAGACAGACTAGAGCCAGGAGTTTGAGTGGCACGATGTGGATACCGCAGATTGATCGAAGCTGGGGTTCGGAGTTCTTGGGGGGTAAATTCCAATAATCGTTGTGGTGAGTCCGTGATGCATATACTTGTAGACCGCTATGATCTGTTCTTAGTATAAACGAGACCGGACACTAACTGAGCTGAAGAGCTGGGTTTTATGGGGAGTAGAGTGACTGATTAAGTGCAGGTGTGTAATAGTTGACAGGTGTTGGGAATTAGTACTCCGGTGAGGGAGTGCGGTGTGGCTGTGATGAGGTGGAGCCTGGCGTGTCTGTAACACTCACAGAGCATAATCTCTACCTTTCTTATTGGTCTTTTAGAATGAAAATATTCAGGAAAGGTTGAGTTTTATTGTGAGTAGTTTAACATAAAATTATTTAATGGACATGAACAGTATTTTTGTTAGCCTAAAAAGGTTATTCTCCGAGCAGCAGAGTGGAAAGTATGACATGACTCTGTTGTTGAACAGATGGAATTAGTGCTGTGGAAATGTACATTATTCTTACCGTGTGAGTCTTTTGTAATTCCACCCTAAGTTTTTTTTTTTTTGGCATTTGTGTTTTATTGTGATAGTGATAGCTGGAGAAAGACAGGAAAGGCAGGGGATAGAGAGAGGGGATGACATGCAGCAAAAGGCCCGGGCTGGAATCGAAACCCGGGGAGCTGCAGTAAGGACTCAGCCTTGCTATGTGGTACGCGCTCTACCAGGTGAGTGCCTGAGTTAACAACAGTTAAACTTCTGTAGTGGCAGCCTGCAGTAATGTACTGTAAAGACAAAGATTACACACTACGGGACCATTAAACTGATCTGTAAACAGTCCTTTGCATACTGCCAGTGTTTGCCCCAGATGTCACAAAATAACTTGTCTGTTAAAGTATTACTATGCTGTTAAACAAGCAATTAGTGTTTGGAGTACATTTATTGAACTAGTCTAAAAAAAATGGCTGAATTATCACAGCAATAAAACTATGTCTCTCCCTTATAGACACTCATATTGGGATTGTTATTGATGTGGTCTTTCTTCATAACAGATTGTCACATAATCCATCCCAATTCCTAACAATCCATCTACACTTTGCACCAATCAGAGCAGAAAATTGTAGAAAAATGAAATTTAAATTAAAAACTGCCAGCATCTGTCACAACAGCATACAGGAATGTATGTTCTAATAGAGTGAAATACAAATGCATCAATAAATAAAAAGCAAGTAAGAAAAAACATGTTTCTACCCGCGTATGATGGGAGAGTTGAGCTGTCAGTAAGGGGGTTTAGGAAGTAAGAGGATAAAGGCAACTCTAAGCTTATTAAAACACTAAGGTGTTGAATAGCCAGATTATAAAAACTCCTCCCTAATTTCACAAGCAAAGTAGAAACATTGCCGTCAGTGCAGACCAGATACGCTGCGAACCGGTTTTAATAATCATTCAGCAGGCCACTTTTTCATTTCCATGATCTTTTTCACAACCATTGAGAGGAAAACTCTCAAGGCATCATTTTTTTCCTCTTTGGCTTATTTTGGTCCATTTTTGTCTATTTGTCTCTCTCTTTCCCATCCTCACCTTGTGTCTCAAGATCTAAATCAGATGTTTCAGCAGCAAACTGGTGCTTCAGTTAGCTCTGTCTATAACTGGAGGCAGAGATGAGAGCAGCCGTTACGACAGGGACAAATAATTGCTGTAAACTTTTCTTTCAACTTCTTTGGTAAAGTCGCAGTGAAAGACAGGAGAGCTGCAGCTGCAGCTGCCCATTAAATTAAACCCTTTTGCACCGTCAAGTATACACCCTCAAAACTTTGAAACATGATATGCTTTGATTTCATTGTACTGGGTCTTGATATTTCAGCAAAAATGTTGCATATGTGTAAGGATTCTAGTTCAATTCAATTTTATTTATATAGCGCCAATTCATAATAGAAGTTATCTCATTGCACTTTTCCTATAGAACAGGTCTGGGGGGGGGATCCAGTTGATCCAGAATGCTGCGGCACATGTACTTACAAGAACTAGGAAAAGAGATCATATCTGCTATGCTGCTATAGGCATAGACTGCCGGGAGACTTCCCATGATGCGCCTCTTTCCTCTCTCCTTCTCTCCCTCTCCCTGTATTTTTATCCCATTACTGCATGTTACTAACTCAACATCTTCTCTCTCCTGTAGTTTTGTGCTTTCTCGTTTCTCTCCTCTCTCCTTCTGTCACTTTCAGCAGGTATTTCTGCCTCCGGAGCTGCAGAGACTGGATCTGTGGTTGTGGGCCACCTGCTGCCCCCGTGTTCCTGCTTGACAACTGCAACTACAGTTGTCAAACAGTTGGCTCTGTTACTAATACTGACATTATTTTTCCTATAGCTGTCGTTCCTATTATTACTAATATATTAATATTAACACTACAATTACTATTCTACTATTTAAAAAAAATTATTCTACATGGTCTTTGCATTGTGCTTCCCTCTCCCCCCACCCCCCTTTCCCCAAACCTCTCTCTCTCTCTCTCTTCCTCTCTCTCTCTCTCTCAAAACCTAACACGGCAGCAGCAGCCCACCATTGAGTCAGGTTCTGTCCAAGGTTTCTGCCTCTTAAAATAAGTTTTTCCTTGCCACTGTCGCCAAATGCTTGCTCATGGTGGGATTTGTTGGGTCTCTGTAATTAATATTATAAAGAGTGCGGTCTAGACCTGCTCTATAGGAAAAGTGCAATGAGATAACTTCTGTTATGAATTGGCGCTATATAAATAAAATAAAATTGAATACAATGTAAACTCACTCTCCCTGCTCTTTGTAATGAAGAAATATGTCACCCAATGCAACAGTATATGGCTCTTCTAGGTATTGTAATTGTAATTTGTAATGTTTTTTGGTTATATGGCATGGAAAGATAAGCTATATTAGGGTTGCCTGTCAACATCATATTTATTAGAAAGTTAATTGGATCTGCTGGTTGCAAAGGTAAAATGAACGGCAGTATGTAACCTTGGAAACAAAACATAATGGAAATATTCTGAAAGACAAAGCACCTACAGTACACTTGACCTGCCTTCATTTTGAAATTTCAAATAAAGAAAGTGATACAAATGTCTGGAGATTTGGGGAAAACGTTTTTGCTTCACATGGCTCTATGGATGGCAGTGTTATTCAGTTGGTCCACTACTTTGGTCAAGACTGAATTATTTCAAAAGTATTGAATGGATTGCTGTGAAATTTACAGACATTCATGGTCCCCAGATGATGAAGCTTACTGACCTTGGTAATCCTCTGACTTTGCATTTACCACCACCAGAATGTCAAAGTTTCCACTTATTCTGCAAAATATCTGAACATGTAATAGATCAATTGGCACAAATTCTGGTTTCGATCATATTAATTCTCTAGCAGTTCAACATCAAAAATCGATAAAATCCACCAAACTCTGCCACATCGCCACGGCAACGCCGTTTGAGGAAACCTAAAAAGCTTCAGAATTTAACATCGCAAAAGATCTTTAGATTGCACTGCCCAAATTTGATGTCGATCTGATAGATTCTCTAAGAGGAGTTTGTTAAAGTACGGTGTCTGTAAATGGCAAAAAATGGCACGTTAAATTCTAAATGGCTGACTTCCTGTTGGGTTTAGGGTATGGCTCCAACAGGCTTTTTTTAAAGTCTAGAGATGATACATTTGCCTCCCAAATTTCGTACATCTAGGTTAAACGTACCATGGGGGCTGCTTCGTTGAACTTTTGTAGGGGGCGCTATCGAGCCATTCTGACGTACCCAAGCTCCAGATTAAGAAAACGAAGACAGTTAAGAAAATAAACCCTTTCTGATGCATGTGCCAAGTTTATGAGTTTTCAACTATTCCTAGCTGTTTTGAAGTCATTAGGGGACGCTATAGAGCTGACGTGCCACCCCGTGATTCCACAGACTAATTCCAATTCAGAGCAGACCACCTCACTCTGTCACTCTGACAATATCAACACAGTGTGATGTTAATTATCCAAATAAAAGCCTCATGAGATGTCATATATCAGCCATCTTTGAGACTGTTTTTCATGTTTGGTTATTGCTCCCTGATTCCAGGGTGGTGCCGGTTTGACTATTATCAGAAATATCAAAGATATTAATTAATATTAATACAATTATTAATATTATCAAAATTATTAATATGGATGAATAATAGAATAATAGAATAAAATAGAATAACTTAAATGGGGGGGTGCGAGGAAGATGGCGGACGTGACCACGTGGGTCTTCGTCACACACAAGAGCCAAAATGGCAGGCAGACCCACGAAACTCAAACAAAGGGACAAGCTCTAATTGTCCTCAAGATAGCAGGCAGCTTAGCTAGCTATGCTCTCACGCTATCTGGGCATATAAGATGTGTGTGTAAGTGTAAAGGCGTGTGGGTTAGTGGAGAGGAAAGAGAAAGAAAGCACACACACAAGGAATCGCAAATTCTGTGGTAAAGCGCAATAGCTGCCCCTTTATCACACAGTAACCCGGCAGCAAACTCATTCACCAGCCGTGTTACTGGACTGGTTATTAGCTTCCACAGTGGCTAAAGCTAACACAGTTAAACGGCCCAACAGCTTGGCACCAATACAAAATGGAATGTGCAAACACAAAGAAAAACATACAGCAATTAAGACACGGCTCTCCAAAATAAGCAAAGAATAATTCACAACAAATGAGGTTTAGATGAAATAACACACAATTCTAAAATCTATCTCTGTCCAGACACAAGCCTCTTACTTAAAAATCGCTCTTGGTTAGTCAGATACTGACGGAGACGGGTCCACAAAATCGGCGGCTACAATGGCAAAACGAGTGGCAGCAAAGGGAAACAGTGGTCAACGTCAGTGCGGAGAGAGAGGCTCAGTGGCGGTCTTGCTCTCTGTGAAGAAATGGTCAGTCCCTGTCTCTTCCTTCTGCAGGTACAGGACCGTTATGGGGAATAAACGATCAGGATCCAAAAGTGTGTTCAGCAAACACAAAACGGCCGGTTGCTCGTCTGGCTCCTAGGAAAATGAAAGTTCACGTGATGTGCCTCCCTGTCGTAACGGGGGTAACAGTGGAAAAGACTATGAGGAGTATGTGGTGCTAGGCTGTATAGACGTAGATTTCATCACAGCTGTGCGCCATGATTTCATGCGCTTTATTGAGTGTCTTGTCCAATAGGAGGTGTTTAGATTCAACTGAGATCTCGCATTGGCTTCCACCGGGATCACGTGTCAGTCTTACACCTAGGTGTGAGTTAACGGCTGTAGGGACATGGCGCCGTTTTACTGTCTGTCCTTTGTTTCTCAGTCGAGCCTCTTAGTGAACAGCTTTTCCAGGTAGGCCTGTCTTTGTCTCTCACACATGGTGAGGTAAGGCAAAGCCCAACATGCTGTTGGTAGGCTGCACTCACGTAGTACTGAGGAGGTCATAAAAGTATGCACTGTAAGAAAGCAGGATGCATCAATATACTAATCTGTAGATTAAATTTCCTGACTATTTCACGAACTGCCATGACACTGGGTTGGAAGAACAGACGATCCGCTTCTGAAACGTTTCTTGTGGACATTGAAACTGCAACGGAACAGGAACACAGCCGGAACGCAGCACAGCTAAATGCTGTGTTCATTCACAGTTATGCTGCACAAAAGTTGTATATAGGAGGTCAGGGTGGATGGTTGGGCATACAAAGCAAAGGAGTTTGACATCAGAAACCATGTCCAACAATTTATTTCAATAAAAAGTAAAGGTTATGGAAAGAAATATTGAAAAAATGTCTTGTGCTTCAAGTCAGCTCAGATTTTTTTCAATATCAAACCAAATCTGCTTTTGGCAAACAGAAAGTTCAGTCTAATCACACATGATGTGCTGTTTTGTTTCCCTTTTTTTGTAATTCATCCTACTTCTTGTATGGATGTTGCCAAAAGATAGTCAATAAAACTAGACAGAGAGCAAAGTTTCTGACCGTCTTTTTTATCAGTAGAACATCACTGTCTAACTGTACTGTGAGCTTCCTCTTTTCTAAGAAATTTCTCAAATTCAGCATAGGGTTGAAAACTTTTCAAAAAGATCTATGAACTGACCGAAAGTCACTGTTGTGTATTGAGGTGTTTTTGTAGCCTGTTAGCTTGAACAGGTCTTGACAGTCTCCGCTAGCCTCTACACTCATCAAGATTGTATTTTTGCCCTCAGGACTGTAGTTGAGTGGATGCTTTTGGTTCATCACACCAAGCCGGTTAACTCAAAACGGTAGAATGGAAATCCAGGAAGTTTGTGATGTGGCATTGTTACTGGGTGTTTACAAGACATGTGAAAGTAGCTTTTGTAATGCTGTATTCCACAATATTCAATTAAACAATTATTTCCTGTTGTTGGCTCTTACATAGTAATTCAAACACAAGAGTCAAGGTCTGTTTACTGAGAGTTTTTGGTAAAGCTAACGGATCATCGTACAATCAAACTTTAGCTAGCCAAGGGCACAACACAGGAGAAAGCAATGAAAAGACAGGCATGTGTTTGTGTGAGTGCACGTGTGTTTGTCTCTTTTCACTCTTCCTGTCTCTTCTTCTGTAGATTTTGGTCTTCCTTTCCTCTTTCATGGTTGCTCGCCCAGCTGTTGTGGCAGCACAGCTTGAATCTTCCACTTTGTTTCCTTTTCTATTTCTTTCTCAAAGCCTGGGAAAGATCGATAAGCCAGCACAAACAGCTTGATGAGCCAGCCTAAGAAGTGTCTTTCTGGAAACTTTAAGGGGTAGCCGGCAGGGAATTAAGGAGACATGGTAGGGATGAAGTACAACCACATTTAAATTCATTCAGCTTAGGAGTTTTATTGAAATTCAAATCTATTTTTAGCTTGAGGAGGTAGCCAAGTCAGTTAAGAGGTGAATGAGAAAGATATTACCAGATGAATTAGATCAGCTATATCTACCAAACCCTGTGCTGCTACACTCTGCCAAACACACTAAACCCTCACTGACTCAATAATGTAGATGCATTTTATAGCCGCTGGCCCACAGGTGAGGCAGTCTATTATTTTTGCTTACTTACATTCCTGTGGTATTCACTATTATCAAATTTGAAACTCTTTACTAAACTTTAGTAAGGTTTGGTAAGATTAGACAAATGTGAAATAATATACAGGGCAAAAAGGCTGAGCAAAATTATTTTATCCAGAGTAAATACCTGATTTTCACAGTTTTCTGCATAGTAAAAATAAAAACCAATTTTGGTATGGGTAATATAGGTAAAAGTGCAGGTGAGTGTGATTTTATCAACTAAAGAAATCCAAAAAAAAGCATACAGTACAGTAACTACATTATAAATCTTCTGTTATACAGTAAATACAAACAGGTTAAGATTTATTTTTTGAAATTCCAGTGCAATATCCAGCTTGCACACAAACTATCTACATTTTCAAAATCAAAATTTTGATTTTGAAGCTAAGTTACAGTATTAAAGACTGATTAGCAGATGTATCGTGAGAGCACAGTGTTTTGGGTGTTCTCCTCAAGTTTAGGTTTTTCAGCCACATTCTTTTATATTCCTCGTCTGTAGGTAGGCGATGGAAGAACAATCGCTTTTTGTTGTGGTTGCATGTTCAACACACTGTTGTTGAAGCCACAGATTTAGCTTAGTCTGGTTGTTAGTACAGCCGCGAACAGCGCAGCAGGTACCAGAACTCCACAATGATACTTAGAATAAATGAACTATATGTTAAAACACAAAACAGTATTTGTTAAATTGCCGTTGAAATTACTTTAGAAAGAAACGCTGTTGGCAGTTAGCCATGTGCCATAGCCACTGGGACTAACTAGCTTACTGCTACTTCCACTATCTCACCCATAATCATTTTTACAATAGTGCCCCCAAGAATAAGGGGATACACAGATGAAAAATTGGTTTTCCAATAAGTATTGGTTTATCATTACACCACTACTCATATAAACTATCAACCTTCACAAAGATCCTTATTCTCTCTCTTTCTTTGATTATTTTATTCCGTCATCCAATATGAACATGGCAAATCAGTCATCAAAATTCAATAACTTCCAGTTGATCAGCTAATTCCGATACTAATACTATGATATAATAATAACAACAACAACAGTTATTATGATTTCAGATTTTTACATTACAGTGGTATGCATGCTAAATTGATCTAAAAAGTGCACAGGATGTGTCAGAATCACTCTATATAGGTTGCAGGTTAAAACAGAAATGTTGGATTTTATCTTTTCACAGACGAGGCAGTGGCGACTGATTTCATGATGGCTAACAAGATCATTGAGAGAAGCCACCCACAGTGTCCAAAGCCTGGAGTTATGGAATTTTATTCCTTATGGATGCCTCCTAAGATGACTGACATCTTTCTCAGAGAATTGTTAAAACTGTTATGTAGTGACAGCAAAGTGTGACTGAACTGAGACTGAAGTAAACTAAAGTGTACAGTGATAATGAACAGTGACATGTCATTCTATGAGATATTTGATGCGAGCATTTCATATAGCCTAGTTAAAGTCCCAATCCTTAAAATATTTTCAGCACACTTTCCATCTTACTGTTGAAAATGCCCTAAATTTTAGTGCGCATGCGCTAACATACATGCTGCCTGTTGCCGTAGCTCCGTCTTGACCCCCTTCAGTTCGCCTACCAGCCCCGGCTGGGAGTTGAGGTCGCCATCATCTTCCTGCTGAAACGCATCTACACCCACCTGGACAAGCCGGCAAGCATGATGAGGATCATGTTTTTTGACTTCTCCGGTGCTTTCAACACCATCCAGCCGCCCTGCTGAGTGAGAAGCTGGCAGCGATGCAGGTGGATGCCCCCCTCATGTCCTGGATTGTTTACTACCTGACTGGCAGACCACAGCGTGTGCATCTGCAGCACTGTGTGTCGGACAGCGTGGTCAGCAACACCGGGGCCCTTCAGGGGACTGTCTTCTCTCCGTTCCTCCACCATCTACAGACTTCAGCTACCACACAGAGTCCTGCCACCTTCAGAAGTTTTCTGATGACTCTGCTGTGGTGGGATGTATCAGCGGTGGTAATGGGACTGAGTACAGGGCTGCGGTGGGTAACTCATGGTGTGAGCCGAACCTTCTGCAGATCAATGCGACAAAGTCTAAGGAGCTGGTTGTAGACCTACGAATGGCCAAGGCACCAGTGACCTCAGTTTCCATTCAGGGGGTCGACATTGTTGAGGACTACAAGTACCTTGGACTACATATGGACAATAAACTGGACTGGGCTAAGAACACTCAGGCTCTTTACAGGAAGGGCCAGAGCTGCCTCTATTTCCTGAGGAGGCTGAGGTCCTTCAACATCTGCCGGACAATGCTGAGGATGTTTTATGAGTCTGTGATGGCCAGTGCTATCCTGTATGCTGTTGCATGCTGGAGCAGCAGGCTGAGGTTAGTGGACGCTAACAGACTCAACAAACTGATCCGTAAGGCCAGTGACATTGTGGGAGTGGAGCTGGACTCTCTGGCAATGGTGTCAGAGAGGAGGATGCTGGCCAAACTACATGTCATCTTGGACAGTGTCTTCCACCCACTCCATGACGTGCTGGTCAAACAAAGGAGTACCTTCAGCGGAAGACTCATCCCCCCAAAAAGCACCACAGAGCGCCACAGGAAGTCATTCCTGCCTGTGGCCATTAAACTCCTCCCTCTAAGTGTCAGTCTATATGACCCAAAGTCATTAAACTGGACATTGGACATTGGACCATTAACTGTGCAATAATCACCGTCTCAAAATCATCTTAATATGCTACACTTAACTTGACAGTAAATGCACTATTACTTATTACTCATCAACCGGTAAATCCACTTCAAACTTTACACTTATTTTAATTTTATACTTATATCCACTTTGTACTTAATTTATCTTGCCTGTATTATATTTGTATTGTATTATATTTTGTATTGTATTATATTTTGATTTCATTAGAATTTCTATTCCTGTGTGCACTGACGTGATAGTGAGCAGCTGTAACAAAAGAGTTTCCCCTCGGGGATCAATAAAGTATTTCTGATTCTGATTCTGAACAACGATGTGTAGGTCCCTTTTAAGGACTGTAACAACTGTTTCAGTATTAGGTTCTGTGATTGGCCCTTGTGCTTTGTATTAGTCAATTAAAAGTCCTCATTCTAGAGTAGGGCAGCACAATTAATCAAAATATTATCGAAATCGTAATATGGCCAAGTGCAATGTCCAAATCGCAGAAGCTGCAATTGTTTGATAATAGTAAAATGTGTGACAAAACAGCTTTATAATGGAAGCACTGTAGTGCACTGTTTCTTCACTGCAGATGCCCTGGACTACAAATCTTATTTTCCAGATGTAAGAAAACATGTTTGCTTGGTATAGACCAGAACAAATGTCACATCATCATGATTTAAAAAAAAAAAAAAAAAATCAGTGAAAATGAAATTTTTGAGGGAGAAATTATCATTCCCACTAATCAGGAATCATATCGCAATCGTAATATCTGTCAAATATTTTACAAGCACGGACCAATTAAAGGAACAGTAATCGTTTCAATCAACGTTATTAACAACATCCTTCACATGTGGCTCACCTGCTGCTGTGAGTTGTGGGAGGGAGAAACAGAAAGAGTTGAAGCAGATGTAGAGAAAAGAAAAAGAGAAGTGAAGGGAACGGAAAATCAAGGTGAGCAGATTAAAGTAGCTGTGAGTAAACACTAAAATAAGGTGGAGAATTAAATAGAATTAAAATAGTGAAATAACCAGACCGGTTATTAAACCAAACTGGATATTAACTAAGGATGCACAGTATATATTGGGCTGATAAATTGGAAATTTATATTGTCGGCTATTTATCATAACATATGCAGATATGCAGAAAACACAGTGATGTGAGTCTGCGACGCAGCACTGTGCAGCACAATGGGGTGCGCCATTTTGAGTTGAATTGTGTCAGACGCCCTGTTTTTATTTATTCCTGCCTCATGTGTTTAAAGTGCTGCAACATTGACCAGGAACGGTTGATTCATGAAGTTTAAATGAGGAGTTAACCTAAATAAGGTGGCAGCTGGCTGGAGAGAGATCACCAGGGGAGCTGTAAGTTTCTAGTAATTAGAAGTATGTTTTCAGCAGAGCTTGCTAGCTTGCAGTAAAGAAACATCAACATACCACAATATAAAGAGTGTTTTCTGTCTAAAAGTACAAATGTAACTAGTTAGCAATTACTCACCCATCTTTTACTTTGGTTTTACTGGTTAACGTCTCCAGGCTGACCTTGAGCGCCTAAGAGTAGGCTTAGCTTGAAAATGGTTACATGCGGCACTGAATTTGATGAATTTACTGTTTGTTAGAGTGTTAAGTAATGGGAAGCGTTCATTCTGAAGGACTATGAGTTAACAGTTTGATTCAAGCATAGGCTGTATTATGTGGGCTGTAGTCCAGACAGCGGGTTTAGTGAGTTTGTTAACCCTGAGATGAAGGAAACTCTGGGACGAATTCACAAAGACTGAATTAGCTGATGGACTTTAGACGGCACCCTGCGCAAATTAATTCTCTTTTGATTCTTTCAGCCGTAGTTGCTTACAAAATAGCTATTTCGTTATTCCATTGTGTCGTTTTAATTATGGAGCACATTTCTTGCAGTCACAAAAGTGAACCATTCAGTCAGAAAGTGAACTTATTCAGTTGAACTACGTGTGCATCCATGCGCATTGGTAACTCAGGTAACTGCCCAGTTCAGGAAGGGCAGAGTGGCCTCTGCACAATAGATACATCAATAGCACAGTAGTAGCACAGGCCGGCAGATGTCTTTACCCTGTA
>NW_025322579.1:10000-15000 GCF_020085105.1 Siniperca chuatsi | reverse complement strand
ACCTCTAAGTCCAACTTCAGAGTACCAGAGTCACGAACAGAGGGTTTAAAACCAACCTCTAAGTCCAACTGCTCAGGAGGTGGCAGGAAGAAATATTTCAACCCCATTTCCAGCCTGGCTAAGTCAAACTTCAGAGTACCAGAGTCACGAACAGAGGGTTTAAAACCAACCTCTAAGTCCAACTTCAGAGTACCAGAGTCACGAACAGAGGGTTTAAAAACAACCTCTAAGTCCAACTGCTCAGGAGGTGGCAGGAAGAAATATTTCAACCCCATTTCCAGCCTGGCTAAGTCCAACTTCAGAGTACCAGAGTCACGAACAGAGGGTTTAAAACCAACCTCTAAGTCCAACTTCAGAGTACCAGAGTCACCAGAGTCACGAACAGAGGGTTTAAAAACAACCTCTAAGTCCAACTTCAGAGTACCAGAGTCACGAACAGAGGGTTTAAAACCAACCTCTAAGTCCAACTGCTCAGGAGGTGGCAGGAAGAAATATTTCAACCCCATTTCCAGCCTGGCTAAGTCAAACTTCAGAGTACCAGAGTCACGAACAGAGGGTTTAAAACCAACCTCTAAGTCCAACTTCAGAGTACCAGAGTCACGAACAGAGGGTTTAAAAACAACCTCTAAGTCCAACTGCTCAGGAGGTGGCAGGAAGAAATATTTCAACCCCATTTCCAGCCTGGCTAAGTCCAACTTCAGAGTACCAGAGTCACGAACAGAGGGTTTAAAACCAACCTCTAAGCCCAACTTCAGAGTACCAGAGTCACGAACAGAGGGTTTAAAACCAACCTCTAAGTCCAACTGCTCAGGAGGTGGCAGGAAGAAATATTTCAACCCCATTTCCAGCCTGGCTAAGTCAAACTTCAGAGTACCAGAGTCACGACGAACAGAGGGTTTAAAACCAACCTCTAAGTCCAACTTCAGAGTACCAGAGTCACGAACAGAGGGTTTAAAAACAACCTCTAAGTCCAACTGCTCAGGAGGTGGCAGGAAGAAATATTTCAACCCCATTTCCAGCCTGGCTAAGTCCAACTTCAGAGTACCAGAGTCACGAACAGAGGGTTTAAAACCAACCTCTAAGCCCAACTTCAGAGTACCAGAGTCACGAACAGAGGGTTTAAAACCAACCTCTAAGTCCAACTGCTCAGGAGGTGGCAGGAAGAAATATTTCAACCCCATTTCCAGCCTGGCTAAGTCCAACTTCAGAGTACCAGAGTCACGAACAGAGGGTTTAAAACCAACCTCTAAGTCCAACTTCAGAGTACCAGAGTCACGAAGAGAGGATTTAAAAACAACCTCTAAGCCCAACTTCAGAGTACCAGAGTCACGAACAGAGGATTTAAAAACAACCTCTAAGCCCAACTTCAGAGTACCAGAGTCACGAACAGAGGGTTTAAAAACAACCTCTAAGTCCAACTTCAGAGTACCAGAGTCACGAACAGAGGGTTTAAAAACAACCTCTAAGTCCAACTTCAGAGTACCAGAGTCACGAACAGAGGGTTTAAAACCAACCTCTAAGTCCAACTGCTCAGGAGGTGGCAGGAAGAAATATTTCAACCCCATTTCCAGCCTGGCTAAGTCAAACTTCAGAGTACCAGAGTCACGAACAGAGGGTTTAAAACCAACCTCTAAGTCCAACTTCAGAGTACCAGAGTCACGAACAGAGGGTTTAAAAACAACCTCTAAGTCCAACTGCTCAGGAGGTGGCAGGAAGAAATATTTCAACCCCATTTCCAGCCTGGCTAAGTCCAACTTCAGAGTACCAGAGTCACGAACAGAGGGTTTAAAACCAACCTCTAAGTCCAACTTCAGAGTACCAGAGTCACGAACAGAGGGTTTAAAAACAACCTCTAAGTCCAACTTCAGAGTACCAGAGTCACGACAGAGGAGGGTTTAAAACCAACCTCTAAGTCCAACTGCTCAGGAGGTGGCAGGAAGAAATATTTCAACCCCATTTCCAGCCTGGCTAAGTCAAACTTCAGAGTACCAGAGTCACGAACAGAGGGTTTAAAACCAACCTCTAAGTCCAACTTCAGAGTACCAGAGTCACGAACAGAGGGTTTAAAAACAACCTCTAAGTCCAACTGCTCAGGAGGTGGCAGGAAGAAATATTTCAACCCCATTTCCAGCCTGGCTAAGTCCAACTTCAGAGTACCAGAGTCACGAACAGAGGGTTTAAAACCAACCTCTAAGTCCAACTTCAGAGTACCAGAGTCACGAACAGAGGGTTTAAAAACAACCTCTAAGTCCAACTTCAGAGTACCAGAGTCACGAACAGAGGGTTTAAAACCAACCTCTAAGTCCAACTGCTCAGGAGGTGGCAGGAAGAAATATTTCAACCCCATTTCCAGCCTGGCTAAGTCAAACTTCAGAGTACCAGAGTCACGAACAGAGGGTTTAAAACCAACCTCTAAGTCCAACTTCAGAGTACCAGAGTCACGAACAGAGGGTTTAAAAACAACCTCTAAGTCCAACTGCTCAGGAGGTGGCAGGAAGAAATATTTCAACCCCATTTCCAGCCTGGCTAAGTCCAACTTCAGAGTACCAGAGTCACGAACAGAGGGTTTAAAACCAACCTCTAAGCCCAACTTCAGAGTACCAGAGTCACGAACAGAGGGTTTAAAACCAACCTCTAAGTCCAACTGCTCAGGAGGTGGCAGGAAGAAATATTTCAACCCCATTTCCAGCCTGGCTAAGTCAAACTTCAGAGTACCAGAGTCACGAACAGAGGGTTTAAAACCAACCTCTAAGTCCAACTTCAGAGTACCAGAGTCACGAACAGAGGGTTTAAAAACAACCTCTAAGTCCAACTGCTCAGGAGGTGGCAGGAAGAAATATTTCAACCCCATTTCCAGCCTGGCTAAGTCCAACTTCCAACTTCAGAGTACCAGAGTCACGAACAGAGGGTTTAAAACCAACCTCTAAGCCCAACTTCAGAGTACCAGAGTCACGAACAGAGGGTTTAAAACCAACCTCTAAGTCCAACTGCTCAGGAGGTGGCAGGAAGAAATATTTCAACCCCATTTCCAGCCTGGCTAAGTCCAACTTCAGAGTACCAGAGTCACGAACAGAGGGTTTAAAACCAACCTCTAAGTCCAACTTCAGAGTACCAGAGTCACGAAGAGAGGATTTAAAAACAACCTCTAAGCCCAACTTCAGAGTACCAGAGTCACGAACAGAGGATTTAAAAACAACCTCTAAGCCCAACTTCAGAGTACCAGAGTCACGAACAGAGGGTTTAAAAACAACCTCTAAGTCCAACTTCAGAGTACCAGAGTCACGAACAGAGGGTTTAAAACCAACCTCTAAGTCCAACTGCTCAGGAGGTGGCAGGAAGAAATATTTCAACCCCATTTCCAGCCTGGCTAAGTCAAACTTCAGAGTACCAGAGTCACGAACAGAGGGTTTAAAACCAACCTCTAAGTCCAACTTCAGAGTACCAGAGTCACGAACAGAGGGTTTAAAAACAACCTCTAAGTCCAACTGCTCAGGAGGTGGCAGGAAGAAATATTTCAACCCCATTTCCAGCCTGGCTAAGTCCAACTTCAGAGTACCAGAGTCACGAACAGAGGGTTTAAAACCAACCTCTAAGCCCAACTTCAGAGTACCAGAGTCACGAACAGAGGGTTTAAAACCAACCTCTAAGTCCAACTGCTCAGGAGGTGGCAGGAAGAAATATTTCAACCCCATTTCCAGCCTGGCTAAGTCCAACTTCAGAGTACCAGAGTCACGAACAGAGGGTTTAAAACCAACCTCTAAGCCCAACTTCAGAGTACCAGAGTCACGAACAGAGGGTTTAAAAACAACCTCTAAGCCCAACTTCAGAGTACCAGAGTCACGAACAGAGGGTTTAAAACCAACCTCTAAGTCCAACTGCTCAGGAGGTGGCAGGAAGAAATATTTCAACCCCATTTCCAGCCTGGCTAAGTCAAACTTCAGAGTACCAGAGTCACGAACAGAGGGTTTAAAACCAACCTCTAAGTCCAACTTCAGAGTACCAGAGTCACGAACAGAGGGTTTAAAAACAACCTCTAAGCCCAACTTCAGAGTACCAGAGTCACGAACAGAGGGTTTAAAACCAACCTCTAAGTCCAACTGCTCAGGAGGTGGCAGGAAGAAATATTTCAACCCCATTTCCAGCCTGGCTAAGTCCAACTTCAGAGTACCAGAGTCACGAACAGAGGGTTTAAAAACAACCTCTAAGCCCAACTTCAGAGTACCAGAGTCACGAACAGAGGGTTTAAAACCAACCTCTAAGCCCAACTTCAGAGTACCAGAGTCACGAACTTCAAAAAAGGAGTACCAGGGGCACGAAACTCTTTCCGCTGGAATTGTAAGTGTGTAGCCCCGGGGTGAGTGCTTAAGTGTGGGTACACAGGTTCGGCTGGTGGACTGGGTTCCCGGAACCAGGCATGGCCCCGAGGAGCGTGCTGGAGGCTGCATGGGGGAACTAGGTGACGTTCAGTGGGCAGAGGTCCATGCAGCGCCCCAGGGAGCTCTCTGGAGGATGTATGGGGGAATTAAATCAAGCAAGAGTTTCAATGCTTCGATCTCTCACGACTCCAAAGTGTGAACTGTCCATGCGAAAATTGGAGACCAGTGTGTTTCTGGCATCTGGCGGTGCGGAGGGGGTTGCGGGGCTTAAGAGTCAGTATAAGATCCTCCAATAATGATTATAAAGAGAAAAACTAAAGAAAAAAACAGCCCGTCCACTGTTGGACGTTTTTGTTTGGATTTTTTATTCTTAGTTTCAGTTTCATTTTTACTTTTAATCTGACCATCGTTGTTACCACGAGGGCCAGCGGGCTTAAACCCCCCGCCCCCCGTATCTCCGGAACCGGAGGTCGTAGCGACTCGGGCCCAAGACAGGCGCGTTCGGCGCCCCCGAAAACCACGGGGTGGACGTTGGAACCGTCCCGATCCGAGCCTCCGTTCGGGAGCTAGCTAAGTGTGTGTTTTTTCCCAGCTTTTTCAGAGTTTCGCCGCCTCGACCTCTCA
>NW_025322578.1:0-20711 GCF_020085105.1 Siniperca chuatsi | reverse complement strand
CCTCCCGACCGTCGGCTGCGTGAACGGGATTGCGCGTCAAATTCAGACGCGTTTCCTGAAAGAGACCAACGATGCCGAAGGCACTGACGGCGTGCATTTGTTCAGCCATACCACTACGGCTGCTCGCAGCTGGGTGACGACCACATCAATACCCGCACCATGCTGCAAAACATGGTGCGCCACCCAACGCAGGCGCGGTGCTGGTGATTGGCCTTGGCTGCGAAAACAATCAGGTTGACGCTTTCCGCGACACGCTGGGGAATTCGACCCTGAGCGCGTGCATTTTATGGTGTGCCAGCATCAGGACGACGAAGTGGAAGCGGGCGTGGAGCAGCTTCATCAGTTGTATGACGTCATGCGCCATGACAAGCGCGAGCCGGGCAAGCTGAGCGAGCTGAAGTTTGGTCTGGAGTGCGGCGGGTCTGATGGTCTTTCCGGCATTACCGCTAACCCGATGCTCGGCCGTTTCTCCGACTACGTCATCGCTAACGGCGGCACCACGGTGCTGACCGAAGTGCCGAAATGTTTGGCGCGGGCGTATTCTGATGAGCCACTGCCGCGACGAAGAGACGTTTGAGAAAACCGTCACCATGGTGAACGACTTCAAACAGTACTTCATCGCCCATAATCAGCCGATTTATGAAAACCCGTCGCCGGGCAACAAGGCGGGCGGGATCACCACGCTGGAAGAAATCCCTCGGCTGCACCCAGAAAGCGGGCGCGAGCCGAGGTGGTGGACGTGCTGCGCTACGGCGAGCGCCTGAAAACGCACGGGCTGAACCTGCTCCAGCGCACCGGGCAACGATGCGGTCGCCACCAGCGCGCTGGCGGGAGCGGGCTGTCATATGGTGCTGTTCAGTACTGGCCGCGGTGGCGCCGTACGGCGGGTTTGTGCCGACGGTGAAAATCGCCACCAACAGCGAGCTGGCGACGAAGAAAAACACTGGATCGACTTTGATGCGGGCCGGTTGATCCACGGCAAAGCGATGCCGCAGCTGCTGACGGAGTTTGTGGACACTATCGTGGGAATTTGCGAACGGTAAGCAGACCTGTAACGAGAAGAATGACTTCCGCGAGCTGGCGATTTTAAAGAGTGGCGTGACGCTTTTAATCGGTGCGGGCTGGTGCCCTCATTCTGACCCTCTCCCACGGGGAGAGGATAACACTTCAAAAACGGCAACCTCAGGGTTGCCGTTTTGCTATTAACCTCGCAGGGCATTCTTCGCTAAACGCGCGTCTTCCGCCTGACAGGCCGCTGCGGTAAAACAGGCACGTCGGTAGAAGAGTTCAGCGCGGTTTCGCAGGAGTCCTGCAGCACGCCGATGATAAAAGCCGACGGCCACAACCTGCATCGCGATCTCGTTCGGGATGCCAAACATATTACACGCCAGCGGATCAGCAGCAGCGAACCGCCCGCGACGCCCGATGCGCCACAGGCACACAGCGACGCCACCACGCTCAGCAGCAGTGCGGTCGGCAGATCCACCGGAATACCCAGCGTATGCACCGCCGCCGTGGTCAGCACGGTAATAGTGATTGCTGCGCCCGCCATGTTCACGGTTGCACCCAGCGGGATCGACACGGAATACGTGTCTCGGTCAGGTTCAGCTTCTCGGCCAGCGCCATGTTGACCGGAATGTTCGCCGCCGAACTGCGGGTGAAGAAGGCGTACACGCCGCTCTCGCGCAGGCAGGTCAGCACCAGCGGATACGGGTTGCGGCGGATCTGCCAGAACACCAGCAGCGGGTTGATCACCAGCGCCACCAGCGGCATACAACCGACCAGAACAACCAGCAGTTGCGCATAGCCCCACAGCGCGTCGAAACCGGTGGTTGCCAGCGTCGAAGAAACCAGACCAAAGATCCCGATAGGCGCAAAGCGAATCACCAGCTTCACCATAAAGGTGACTGCGTTCGACATATCGTTCACCGGTTTTGGTGGTGTCGTTACCGTGACGCAGCGCAGAAGCCGAGTCCAATCGCCCAGACCAAAATGCCAATGTAGTTCGCATTCATCAGCGCGGTGATTGGATTAGATACCATGCTCATCAGCAGGCCGCGAAGCACTTCCGACAATGCCGGATGGCGGCGTGATATCACCGGCCGCGCTGGTCAGGTGCAGCGTGGACGGGAACAGGAAGCTGAACACCACGGCCGTTAAGGCCGCAGAGAAGGTTCCCAGAAGATACAGGAACAGAATAGGGCGAATGTTGGTTTTGTCCCGTGCTGGTGGTTAGCGATTGACGCCATCACCAGCATCAGAACCCAGTACCGGTGCGACGGCCTTCAGTGCGCCAACGAAAAGGGTACCGAGCAGTCCCGTGGCTTCCGCAGCAGGTTTTGACACCATGGCCAGCAGAATACCCAGCACTAACCCGACCAGAATTTGTTTTACGAGGCTGCCCTGCGCCAGGGCGCGCGAACAGACCGCTTGATTGTGTGCTCATACGTTATTCCTGAGTGAAATTGCGTTCCATCCGGGATGTGCTCTAAGTCACATTTGTGTCCGGATGTAAGTATTTGTTTGCCCGTTGAGTATCAGGAAAGCAGCGAAAGGCGGAAGCGTAAAATGCTGGATTTTACGTGGTACGTCATGTTTTTAACTGTTAACTTAACGAAAATGCCGGGTGGCGCTGCGCTTACCCGGCCTACGGGTGACGTTGTAGGCCCGGTAAGCGCAGCGCCACCGGGCAAAACGCATTAAGCCTGCTGCTTCTTATCGTGCTGGCGGTTAACCCGGTATTGATAATCAGCGTCACGATCAGAATGCCAAAACACCACGCCGAGCGAAATGGCGATCGGGATATGGTAGAAATCGACGATCAGCATCTTGATACCGATAAACACCGGGATCACCGACAGACCATACTTCAGCATGGAGAAGCGTTCCGCCGCGCCCGCCAGCAGGAAGTACATCGCACGCAGGCCGAGGATCGCAAACAGGTTAGAGGTCAGGACGATGAACGGGTCGGTGGTCACCGCGAAGATCGCCGGAATGCTGTCCACCGCGAAAATCACGTCGCTCAGCTCGACCAGAATCAGCACCAGCAGCAGCGGGGTGGCAAACAACAGCCGTTCTTGCGCACGAAGAAATGCTCGCTCAATCTTGTCGGTCATGCGCAGATGGCCGCGGATCCACTTCACCAGCGGCTTATCGCCGATACCGGTATCGTCTTCTTTCGCCAGCGCCATTTTCACCCCGGTGAACACCTCGGAACGCGCCGAATACATACAGCAGCCATTCGAACTGGGTAATCAGCCAGCTGCCGGCGAAGATCATAATGGTTCGCAGGATAATGGCACCCAGCACGCCGTAGACCAGCACGCGACGCTGCAGGGCAGCAGGTACGGCAAAAGTAGCTGAACAGCATCAGCCAGACGAAGACGTTATCAACCGCCGGGCTTTTTCAATCAGATAGCCGGTGAGGGAAGGCGAGCGCCTGAGGATCGGCCACCGCGCGGCCTTCGGTCGAGGCCAGATACCACCAGAAGGCGGCGCAGAACAGCAGGAGAGGGTAACCCACACCAGAGACCAGACGGCGGCCTGCTTCACGCTCATGCCGTGCTCGCCGCGACGGCCCTGCAAAAGAGGTCGATCGCCAGCATGATGAGCACGACAACCGCGAATCCGCCCCACAACATTGGAGTGCCGACAGAATGCATACTATTTTCCTTACACATAAAAACAAAAACGGCCATGGTCAGAAGACGATAGCCGTTAGCTTTTATGCATAGACCTCGCCTTCCGGCAAGGTCTCACTTTACAACCACGAGGGTTGCTCCGGCGACCGGATGCGTGTTTAACGCATCGTAATGACGATCCACCGGCGAAGAAGTTACTCCCCCTTTGCAGGTAACAAAATGTCAGACCATTGGTTTCGTCAATGGTCTGCACGGTTTCATTACACAGTTTTACGCGATAGCTTCCTGCGCTCACGCCGTCTGCCGGAAACACCACGCCGGTCTGACGGCGGATCTCCGTTGCAGTTTCGCCGTGGTGCGGCTCACCGCGAGGCCCGGGTGATTCACTTCGTTGTCTTCCACCAGACGTGCGAAGACCTCTGCCTCGCAGAGCATAGTGTTAATATGCTGAGGCTGCGTCAGCTCCTGCGCTTTACCGCCGCGCGGCACAAAGCTCACCTTCTGGCACTCGGAGATCTTCTCGATAACCAGCGAGCCCGCTTCGCCCTGAATTTCGCTTGGCAGCACGGAATCGCTCACCTTGGAGTGCTGCAGCGTAACGCTGAAATCGCCGTAGTCCAGCACCGCTAAACCGTGCGCATCCACGCCGCTTTCCAGCAGGCTGGCGGTGGCCGTTACGCCATGCGGCTCGCCCCCCATTGGCCACGGCAGAGGCAGGCAGTAGAAGCCGATATCCATAATCGAACCGTTAGAGAAGGCCGGGTTAAAGGTGTTCGGGTTCTCGCCGTCGGAGCAGCGCTGGTAGCGACGACGAGTACTGGCAGTAGTTGATAAAGGCTTTACGCACTTTGCCAATTTTCGGCAGGGACTGCTGCAGCAGCAGGAAAATTCGGCAGGCTGGCGGTTTTAAACGCTTCCGAACAGCACCACCGGTTTTCGCGGGCAAGCGCAATGGCCGCTTCCACTTCCTGAATATTCGATGCCAGCGGCTTCTCGCAAATCACATGCTTTTTTATGGCTGAGGAACAGCTTCGTTTGCGGGAAGTGCAGGGGAGTTCAGGCTGGCGATATAGACCGCGTCAATGGCGTCGCTTTGCGCCATCTCGTCGAGCGAGGTGAAGAGATGCTCAACGAGGTAGTCGTTAGCAAAACTCTGCGCCTGCTCGAGGCTGCGGGAATAGACCGCGGTAAAGTTTATATTTGCCGGTTTCGTGGGCGGCGTCGACGAACTGGCGCGTGATCCAGTTCGTTCCAATGACTGCGAAACGTATCATAAACGTTTACGTACTCCGTAGCGGGGAACCTTTAGCCTGTAGCACGTCATCATGACAATTCGCGTGCGCTATTCCGCATTACTCTTTAACGATAAATGCGTAAGCCATAGCCGGGTATCAAACTCCAGCTGGTGGTACTGCGGCTCCATGTGGCAGCATAATGGGAATAGAACGCTTTGTCGTGCTCTTTCTCTTTCAGATGTGCCAGCTCATGGACGACGATCATCCGCAGCAGAAAGGTTTCCGGTGCGTTACGGAAAACCGTCGCGACGCGGATTTCGGCCTTTTGCCTTCAGCTTCTTGCCGCCCTGCACGCGGGAGATGGCAGTGTGCAGGCCGAGCGCGTTTTTCAGCACGTGGATCGTGTTGTCGTACATCACCTTGTTGATCGGCGGCGCGCTTCTTCAGATAACGGCTTTTTCAGATCCTGCGTATACTGCCAGAGGGCCTTATCAGTCGCGAAATCGTGCGTACCGGGATAGCGTTTTCCAGCACCGCGCCGAGCTTCTGCTCGGCAATCAGGCTGCGAACCTGAGTCAGTAAATGTTCCGGATAGCCACGAGATAAGTAAGTTGGTTCATCAACGCCCCAAATCGACAATAAAACGGGTATACTCACGCACCCTTTTCAGGGATACGCCAAATTTTACCATTCAGGAGGGCCGATGAGCCACTTAGACAACGGTTTCCGTTCACTCAACCTTAAACGTTTCCGGAAACGGACGACGTTAACTCCGCTTCAGGCGTGGGGAAGCGGCGGATGACTATCTGCTGCAGCAGTTGGATGAGACTGAAATCCGCGGCCCGGTTTTGATCCTGAATGACGCCTTTGGCGCGCTGGGCTGCGCCTCGGCGGAGCACACGCCATACAGCATCGGCGATTCCTACCTGAGCGAGCTGGCGACGCGTGAAAACCTGCGCCATAACGACATCGAAGAGTCCAGCGTGAAGTTCCTCGACAGCACCGCGGGATTACCCGCAGGCGCCGGGCGTGGTGCTGATTAAGGTGCCAAAAACCATGGCGCTGCTGGAGCAACAGCTGCGTGCGCTGCGTAAGGTCGTGACGCCAGAAACCCGCATTATCGCGGGTGCCAAAGCGCGTGATATTCACACGTCGACGCTGGAGCTGTTTGAGAAGATCCTCGGCCCGACCACCACGACGCTGGCGTGGAAAAAGCGCGCCTGATCAACTGTACGTTCAGCGCGCCTGAACTGGCCGACGCGCCAGAGACCCTGAGCTGGAAGCTGGAAGGGACCGACTGGACCATCCACAACCATGCAAACGTGTTCTCCCGCACCGGGCTGGATATCGGCGCGCGTTTCTTTATGGAACATCTGCCGGAAAATCTGGAAGGTGAGATTGTCGATCTGGGCTGCGGCAACGGTGTGATTGGCCTGACGCTGCTGGCGAAGAACCCGGACGCCAGCGTGTGTGTTCAGCGACGAGTCGCCGATGGCGGTGGCCTCCAGTCGTCTGAACGTGGAAACCAACATGCCGGAAGCGCTGGACCGCTGCGAGTTTATGATCAACAACGCGCTGTCGGGCGTAGAGCCGTTCCGCTTCAACGCCGTGTTCACAGCAACCCGCCGTTCCACCAGAAGCACGCCCTGACGGATAACGTTGCGTGGGGAGATGTTCCACCACGCGCGCCGCTGCCTGAAAATCAACGGCGAGTTGCTGTACATCGTGGCGAACCGCCACCGGACTACTTCCACAAGCTGAAGAAGATTTTCGGAAACTGCGTCACCGTTGCGACCAACAACAAGTTTGTGGTGCTGAAGGCGGTGAAGCTGGGGCGTCGTCGTTAAGATGTTTTGCCCGGTAAGCGCAGCGCCACCGGGCAATGTTTTAGATCACCAGAGCTAATTTCGTCCCCGCGCAATTGCCGCCGCGCGTCCAGCTCCATCGCCACGTCGCACCCGCCAATCAAATGCACCGTTTACCGGCTTCGCGCAGCGGATCCGCCAGATCGCGCTTCGGCTCCTGCCCGGCACATAAAATGACATGATCCACGCGCAGCAGCTGTGGCTCACCGCCGATCGTCACGTGCAGCGGCCCTCGTCGTCGATCTTCTGGTAGCTGACCGCCGGGATCATCTTCACCCCTCGTGAGAGCAGGGTGGCGCGGTGGATCCAGCCCGTGGTTTTGCCTCCAGCCTCTTCGCCCGGCTTGCTGGCTTTACGCTGGAGCATCACGATCTGGCGCGGGCTTTTTCGGCAGTTGCGGCCCTTCCGGGCGTAGCCCGCCGGACTGGCTCAGGCTGGTGTCGATACCCCATTCCACGCAAAACTCGGCAATGTTCTGGCTGGTGGCTTCGCCCGGCTGGCTAAGTACATGGCGGTATCAAAGCCGATCCCGCCGCAGCCGATAATCGCCACCTTCTCGCCAACCGGCGTTTTGTCACGCAATACATCCAGATAGCTCAACACCTTTCGGATGATCGATACCTCGATCGCCGGCATGCGCGGTACGATCCCGCTCGCCGTGGATCGCCTCGTCGAAATCGATCAGATCCGCCGCGCTGACAAACTGGTTAAGCCGCAGATCGATGCCTGTAAGCTCGATCATCCGGCGGTAGTAGCGCAACGTTTCGCAGAACTCCTCTTTGCCGGGGGATCTGTTTGGCGATATTAAACTGGCCGCCAATCTCCGCCAGCGCATCAAACAGCGTCACGCTGTGCCCGCGGGAAGCGGCATTCACCGCAAACGCCAGCCCTGCCGGGCCTGCGCCCACCACGGCCGTGCGCTTTTTGTTTTGCGCCGGAACGATCGGCATTTTGGTTTCGTGGCAGGCGCGCGGGTTAACCGAGCAAGAGGTGACCTTGCCGACGAAGATCTGATCCAGACAGGCACGGTTACAGCCGATGCAGGTGTTGATCTCATCCGCGCGCCCGCTTTGCGCTTTGGAGAGCAGTTCGGCATCGGCAGGAACGGCCGCGCCATCGACACCATATCGGCATCGCCTCGCGAGATCACATCGTCCGCCACCTGCGGGTCGTTAATGCGGTTAGTGGTGACCAGCGGAACAGATACTTTGCCTTCAGCCTGCGGGTTACCCAGCTGAACGCCGCACGCGGTACCGGCGTGGCGATGGTCGGGATGCGCGCGCCTCGTGCCAGCCGATACCGGTGTTGATAATGGTGGCACCTGCGGCTTCAATCGCCTGCGCCAGCTGGACCGTTTCGTCAAACGTCCGCGCCGCCTTCCACGTGTCGAGCATCGACAGGCGGAAGACGATTATAAAGTCCGCGCCCGCACGCTCGCGCACCGCGCGCACGACCTCCACGGCAAAACGCATCCGGCGGGCATAGTCGCCGCCCCATTCGTCGTCGCGCTGGTTGGTGCGGGCGGCGAGGAACTCGTTTATCAGGTAGCCTTCTGAGCCCATCACCTCAACGCCGTCGTAGCCGCGCTCGCGCGCCAGCGCCGCGCAGCGGGCGAAGTCGTCAATCAATGCCGGATCTCGTCGTGGTAAGGGCGTGAGGTTTAAAGCGGTTAATCGGCGCCTGAAGAGCCGACGGCGCGACCCGAGTTCGGCTGATAGCTGTAGCGTCCGGTGTGCAGGATTTGTAGGGCGATTTTACCGCCCTCGCGGTGAACCGCGTCGGTCACAATGCGGTGGTGTGCCAGCTGCGACGCATCGTTCAGGACCGCGCCGCCCTCCATGCCCACGCCGGAAGGGGCCGGGGCCACGCCGCCGGTGACAATCAGCGCCACCCCGTGGCGGGCGCGCTCGGCATAGAAGGCCGCCAGACGCTCGGCCCCGTCCGGATGCTCCTCCAGCCCGGTGTGCATCGAGCCCATCAACACGCGGTTTTTGGTGTGGTGAACCCCAGATCGAGGGGGCGAATAACGACGGGTAGCGGCTCATAGTCTCTTCCAGTGTAAAATTATTGTTATGTGGTCGGATGAGTTACTAATTTAGCCAGCACGAAGTAAAAGGGAAAAGGGATTGCAGTGATTGTGATGGGATTCAAATATTGGTGTGGCCTGATGCCTCACCCTAACCCTCCCACAGGGAGGGGACGTAATCTCCCTCCCTTGGGGATGCCCGCACCAGCCCGGCGCCTGCCACATCGATGTCGTCAGCCCGCTGTCCACCAGCCCCAGCTGGTCGGCGTACACCGCCTGCCACTTCTGCATCATGCCGTCGTACAGCTCGCGGTGCTGCGGGCTCGGCGTGAACTCGCGGCTCCACTTCACCAGCCGCTCGCCCGTCGAAGCCATATCCGCAAACAGCCCCGCGCCCGCGCTCCTGCCGCAATTGCGCAGCCGAGCGCTGTCGCCTCTTTCACCTCCGGCACGCGCACTGGCAGCCCGGTGACGTCGCTTAAAAATTTGACTCCATAACGCCCCTTTGGACCCGCCGCCTGCAAACACCGTGCTCTCAAACGTCACGCCGGAGAAGCGCGAGATCTGCGCCGAAGTTGCAGGCCGAAACAATCGCCGCATTCTCCTCCAGGGCGCGGAACAGCGTCGCTTTGTTGCACTTTTCCGGGTCGATGGAGAGGTTAATAAATGACGGCGCGGCGTGGTACCACTGCTTGAAATGCATCGCGTCGGAAAGATCGGCATCACCCCGTGGGAGCCTGCCGGTACGCGGCTCGCCATCTCTTCCAGCAGGGAATAGGTATCCATCCCCATCCGTTCGGCAATCAGCTTTCCTCGGCGCAGAAGGCGTCGCGGAACCAGCGCATGGTCAGCCCGGTAAAGAAGCTGATCGACTCCGCCTGCGCCATGCCGGGGATAACGTGTGCGGGTTCACGCGGATGTTCATCTCGGGGTCGGTGCGCACCTGCGGCAGGTTTACGACCTGCTGCCAGAAGGTACCGCCCAGCACCGCGGTTTGTCCGGCGCGAACCACGCCCAGCCCCAGACAGCCCAGCTGCACGTCGCCGCCGCCCATCACCACCGGGGTGCCTTCGCGCAGGCCGCTGCTGCTGCGGCCTCTTTGGTGATAGCGCCCAGCACGGTGCCGGTCTCTTTCACCGGGAGAGGATGTCCGCTCGCAGCCCGGCCATGTCGAGCAGCGCCGGCCGCCAGTCGCGGAGAAGAGATCCAGCATGCCGGTGGTGCCCGCGTTAGACGGGTCGACCGCCAGCTCGCCCGAAAGCTTCGCCGCCAGCCAGTCGCTGATCGCGGTGATGGTGGCGGCCTTGCGGGCCAAATATCCGGGCGATGGTGTGCCAGCCACAGCAGGCGCGGCATGGCGCTCAGCGCCAGCGTCTGACCGGCGTCATACACTTCGGATTCAAAACGGTCGTCGTGGATCTCTTGGAGTTCGGCCACCTCGCGGCTGGCGCGGGCGTCGACGTTGGCGCAGGCCCAGATGGCCTCGCCGTTGCGGTCGTACAGCACGATCCCTTCGCGCATCGAGCAGCAGGCGACGGACTGAATATCCGCCGCGCTCAGGCGCGCACGTTCCAGCGCCTGAGAAATACACTGGCAGGCCAGCCGCCAGTTGGTCTCCGTGTCGAACTCCATCGACCCCGGCACGTTCTCCACGCTCAGGTGCTTCCACTCGGACTGACCGACGGCAATCTGGTTGCCCTGTAAATCGAAAATAACGGCGCGAACGCTGCCTGTCCCTGCATCTAACGCTAAAAGGTAACTCATGAGCTTGCCTCGTTGTTAGCGCAGAACAACCCCGTTACGTCAGGGCCAGCACCGCGCGGGCTGTCGTCTCCTCCGTCACCGGGCCATTGATACGGCGACCCTTCAGTGCGGCATAAATCGCATTGGCTTTCTCTTCTCCTCCGGCCACGCCAACGATGGTGGGCAGCTGCGCTTGCAGTTCATCGAGCGTGACGCCCAGCAGTTCTTTGTGGATCTCCAGCTCCTCGACGCACTCGCCCTCGGCATTAAGGAAGTAGCCGAGAATGTCGCCGACCGCCCCTTTACGGGCGTACATCAGCTGTTCACCCTCGCTGATATAGCCGGAGCGCAGTATCGTGGCATCGCGTCGCTGGTTCACCGAACCAATCCCGACCACCGCCACGTCGGCAGCGGTGGCGGCGAGGATCACGTCCGCACGCTGGTTTCACGTTTTAAGATCCCGGCCACCTCGGCAGATGACACGCGAAGCGGGGCGGGGATCATGCTGACGCTGCAGGCCGCGTCCAGCTGGCCGATACCGGTCATATACGGCCCCACGCCGCCGGAGAGCGTCACCGTGGCGGATCTGCTGCGAGCTGATAAAGCCGCTCAGGTGCTGCAGGCTGCTCATGGTGGTTTCACCAAACCCCACCGCCAGCAGCTGGCCGGGCTCAGTACGCCCATCAGCGACTGCGCCGCGCCAATGCCCAGCCGCACGTTCATCGGCGGGGTATTCAGGCGGGCATCACGCGCACCAGCTTCAGGCCAAAGCGCTGCTGGAGCTCGGTTTCCAGCGCCAGCAGCCCTCGTAGCGGGAGTTGATCTGCACGCGGATCACCCCGGACTGGACGCCCTTCTCCAGCAGGCGGGAGATCTTCAGGCGCGGCAGCCCGAGCCGCTCGCCGATGTCGTTTTGGGTCAGCCCGTCGTGGTAGTAGCACCGAGCCACGCGCGCCACCAGTTCCTCTTCCGCCAGCGCGAGCCCGGCAAACCGTCCTTCTTCCGCAGTGCGTTTATCGCTCATAGTTGAACTCTTATAAAAATTTAGATCATATGTTCGTGATGCCGCGAAGGGAAAGTGTGAGCCACGCGACAAAACGGATCTTTTAGATCGTTTCTGGTTTATCTGTATCTCAATCGATAAAACTGTGATCCCTGCACGGTTGTAAATATAGTTCACCGTCTACGCTTTTGAACATTATTAAATCTAAAAATCATTTGTTCAATAGCGGAGCGATGATGGCACCACTTCTCGACGCGCGAAATATCAGCAAGCAGTTCTCCGGCGTGCCGGTTCTGAAAGGCATTGATTTCACGCTGCTTGCGGGCCAGGTGCACGCCCTGATGGGCGGGAACGGCGCGGGAAAATCGACGCTGATGAAGATCATCGCCGGGGTGGAAACGCCGGACAGCGGTGAACTTTCTGTCGAGGGGCAGTCATATGCGCGGCTCACGCCCGTGCAGGCGCACAGGTTAGGCATTTACCTCGTGCCGCAGGAGCCGCTGCTGTTCCCCAACCTGACGGTGCGGAAAACATCCTGTTCCGCCTGCCGCGCGAACGCAGTCTGGAAAAGCGGCTGGCGGAGAAGCTCCAGCAGCTGCAGTGCCCGCTTAACCTCGACGCCGCCGCCAGCACCACGGAAGTGGCGGATCAGCAGATGGTGGAGATCCTGCGCGGCCTGATGCGCAACGCCGGGATCCTGATCCTCGACGAACCCACGGCCTCCCTCACGCCGGGCGAAACCGAGCGGCTGTTTCGCCAGATCCGCGCCCTGCAGGCACTCGGCGTCGGGATTGTTTTTATCTCGCACAAGCTGCCGGAAATTCGCCAGTTGGCGAGCCACGTCTCGGTGATGCGCGACGGCGCGGTCGTACTGAGCGGCGAAACCGCGCAGTTTGACGACAGCGCCCTGATCGCCGCCATGACGCCGGTAAGCCGCGATAAATCTCTCAGCGATACGCAGAAGCTGTGGCTGGCGCTGCCGGGCAACCGCCGCACTCAGCCGCAGGATTTCCCGGTGCTGCGGGTGGACGATCTCACCGGGGAGGGGTTTATCGATCTCAGCCTTGGGATCTACGCCGGGGAGATCGTCGGCTTTGGCCGGGCTGGTGGGATCCGGGCGCACTGAGTTTGCGGAAACGCTCTACGGTCTGCGGCCCGTGCGCGGCGGTCGCGTCTGGCTGGAGAACCGGGAGATCACCGGCGATCCGGTCAGTTCACGCACGGAGAAAGGGCTGGTCTACCTGCCGGAAGACCGGCAGGTGTCCGGCCTATTCCTCGACGCGCCGATCCGCTGGAACACCGTGGCGCTGAACGAACCGTCTCTCTGGCAGCAGCGCAAGCGAGAGTCTGCGGTGGTGGAGCGTTACCACCGGGCGCTGGGGATCAAGCTTAACCATGCGGATCAAACCGTACGCACGCTCTCCGGCGGTAACCAGCAGAAGGTGCTGCTGGCGCGCTGCCCAGGAGGCCAATCGCTTTACTGCTGATCGTCGATGAACCGACGCGCGGGTGGACGTCTCGGCGCGCGCCGACATCTACCAGCTGATAAAAAGCGTGGCGGCGCAGAACGTGGCGGTGCTGATGATCTCAAGCGATCTCGACGAATTCCCGGGCGCGGACCGGGTGCTGGTGATGCATCAGGGCGTGCTCAGCGGCGAGCTGCCGCGTCACGCCGTCAGCCTCGACAAGATGATGGCGCTGGCGTTCGGAGGGCAATCATGAAGACCTTACTCAAAAACCGCGAGCTGAGCGCGTTTCTCGCCATTCTGGCGCTGTTCGCCGTGCTGGTGGCGCTGAACCCGTCTTACTTCAGCCTGCAGACGCTGGGAATGATCTTCGCCAGCGCGCAGATCCTGATCCTGCTGGCCATCGGTGCCGCGCTGGTGATGCTGACCCGCAACATTGACGTGTCGGTCGGCTCCACCGTGGGGCTGTCCGCCATTGCTGTCGGCGTAGCGCTCAATAGTGGCTACAGCCTGCCCGTTTCCATTCTCTTCGCGCTGTCGACTGGCGCGCTGGCCGGGGCGTTCAACGGGTTTCTGGTGGTGGGGCTGCGCATTCCGGCGATTGTCGCCACCCTCGGCACGCTGGGGTTGTACCGCGGGGCGATGCTGCTCTGGACGGGCGGGAAGTGGATTGAAGGACTGCCGCCAGCGCTGAAATCCCCTCTCTGAGCCTGCCGCCATCGGCATATCGCCGCTCGGCATGCTGGTATTAATTATCGCCGTCGTTGGCGCGTGGACGCTGTCGCGTACCGCGTTCGGGCGTGATTTCTACGCGGTGGGGATAACCTCGCCGCCGCGCGCCATCAGCTGGGCGTGGCGGTGAACCGCACCCGCATGATTGCCTTTACCCTGAACGGCATGCTGGCCGCCTGCGCCGGAATTGTCTTTGCCGCGCAGATTGGCTTTGTGCCGAACCAGACCGGCAGCGGGCTGGAGATGAAGGCCATCGCCGCCTGCGTGCTCGGCGGCATTTCGCTGCTGGGTGGCACGGGCACGCTGGTGGGCGCGCTGCTCGGCGCCTTCTTCCTGACCCAAATCGATACCGTGCTGGTGCTGTTCAGGCTCCCGGCGTGGTGGAACGACTTTATCGCCGGGCTGGTGCTGCTGGGCGTGCTGGTGCTCGACGGACGCCTGCGCCAGAGCGCTGGCGCGCCACCAGCGGGCGCTGAAGTATGCGCCGCTTCCAGCCGGGCAATAGAGGGAGAGCACGTCACCCCTTTTCCAAAACGCAAAAAGAGGTGGCGTAAATGAGGCTTAACTGGGAAAGCGCGCTGCTCATTTTACTGGTGCTGAGATCCTGCTCTTTGGCGCCATCAACCCGCGCATGCTTGATATCAACATGCTGCTGTTCAGCACCAGCGACTTCATTTGTATTGGCATTGTGGCGCTGCCGCTTACGCTGGTGATCATCAGCGGCGGATCGACATCTCCTCGGCTCGACCATCGGCCTGTGCGCCATTGCGCTGGGCGTCATGATGCAGGCGGGGTGGCCGATGGCGTTCGCCGTTCCATTGACGCTGCTGCTCGGCCTGCTGTGCGGATTATTTAATGCCGCGCTTATTCACTATACCGGCATCAGCCCGTTGGTTATCACTCTCGGCACGCTCTACCTCTACGGCGGCGGCGCGCTGCTGCTCTCCGGCATGGCGGGGGCGACGGGCTACGAGGGCATCGGCGGCTTCCCGGACAGCTTCACGGCGTTCGCTAACCTCACGGTGTTGGGCTTGCCGATCCCGCTGGTGCTGTTCGCGGTGATTACGTTTTCTTCTGGTTGATTACCCATCGCGGGCGCTTTGGTCGTCACCTGTTTTAATCGGCCAGAATCCTCGCGCGGCGCGCTATGCGGCGCTGTCGGTGAACGGCATGCCTTATGCGCTGTACGGCACGGTGGGCGTGGCCTCGGCGGTTGCCGCGCTGGTGATGGTCTCCTATTTCGGCTCCGCGCGTTCGGATCTGGGGCGCGATTTGCTGATGCCAGCGCTCCACTGCCGCGCCGTGCTCGGCGGGGCCAATATCTACGGCGGGTCAGGTTCGGTTGTTGGTACGGCGCTGGCGGCGCTGCTGGTGGGCTACCTGCAGCAGGGTTTACAGATGGTCGGTATTCCTAACCGGTATCGAGCGCGCTGTCAGGGCGCTGTTGGTTGTGGTGGTGATGGGACGTTCGCTGAGTCTGCACCGTGAGTGGGTGCGTTCTCTCTTTGAAAACTATCCGGGCGTAAGATGAAAACAAAACTGTTCGTCACGGCAATGGCCCTCAGCTTCGCCTCGGCGCAGGCGGCGGACCGCATTGCCTTTATCCCGAAGCTGGTAGGCGTGGGCTTCACCAGCGGCGGCAACGGCGCGAAAGAGGCGGGGACGGATCTCGGCGTGGACGTCACCTACGACGGCCCAGCCGAGCCGAGCGTCTCCGGCCGTGTGCAGCTCATCAATAACTTCGTCAACCAAGGCTATAACGCCATTATCGTCTCCGCCGTGTCGCCGGACGGCCTCTGCCCGGCGCTGAAGCGCGCGATGCAGCGCGGGGTCAAGGTCTGACACCAGGATTCCGACACCAAACCGGAGTGCCGCAGGCATCTATATCAACCGGGGAACGCCGGAGCAGCTCGGCGGCCTGCTGGTGGAGATGGCGAGCAAACAGGTCACCAAACCGAACGCTAAAGTGGCGTTCTTCTACTCCAGCCCGACCGTTACCGACCAGAACCAGTGGGTGAAAGAGGCGAAGGCCAAAATCGAGAAAGATCATCCTCAGTGGCAGGTCGTCACCACCCAGTTTGGCTATAACGACGCCACCAAATCTCTGCAAACCGCCGAAGGGGATCTTAAAAGCGTATCCGGATCTGGATGCGATCATCGCCCCGGACGCCAACGCGCTGCCAGCGGCAGCGCAGGCGGCGAAAACCTGAAGCGCGAAGGGGTGGCGATTGTTGGCTTCAGCACGCCGAACGTGATGCGCCCGTACGTTGAGCGCGGGACGGTAAAAGCCTTTGGCCTGTGGGATGTGGTGCAGCAGGGCAAAATTGCGGTCAATGTCGCCGATCGCCTGCTGAAAAAAGGCGATCTTAACGTCGGCGACAGCGTGGACGTCAAAGACATCGGTGCGCTGAAGGTCGAGCCGAACAGCGTGCAGGGCTACCCAGTATGAGGCGAAGGCAACGGCATCGTGCTGCTGCCGGAGCGCGTGGTGTTCACCAAAGAGAACATCAGCAAATACGATTTCTGACGGGGAGCAAATGGCTGATTTTAGACGACATCAAAGACGGCAAAGATTTTGGCATCGGCACGCCGCAGCAGAATGTACCTTACACCCTGAAGGGCTGCGGCTCGCTGGACTGGGGTATGCAGTCCGAGCTTTCGCACATCTTCAATCCGCAGAGCAACCGCACGGTGATGCTGGCCTTTGACCACGGCTACTTTCAGGGGCCGACCACCGGCCTTGAGCGTATCGATCTCTCTATCGCGCCGCTGTTTGGCGAAACCGACGTGCTGATGTGCACCCGCGGCATCCTCAGGAGCAGGGTGCCTGCTGCGACGAACAAACCGGTGGTGCTGCGCGCCGGCGGTAACTCGATTCTGGGCGAACTCTCAACGAGTGCGTGGCGGTGGCGATGGAGGACGCGCTGCGCCTGAACGTCTGCGCGGTGGCGGCGCAGGTGTATATCGGCAGCGAGTTTGAGCATCAGTCGATCAACAACATCATCAAGCTTGTCGATGCGGGCGCGCGCTACGGCATGCCGACGCTGGCGGTGACGGGCGTGGGGAAAGAGATGGCGCGGGACGCGCGCTATTTCTCGCTGGCCAGCCGCATTGCCCGCCGAAATGGGGCGCAGTTCGTCAAAACCTACTACGTGGACGAGGGCTTTGAAAAGGTAACTGCCAGCTGCCCGGTGCCCATCGTCATCGCCGGCGGCAAGAAGCTGCCGGAGCACGAGGCGCTGGAGATGTGCTGGCGCGCGATCGACCGGTGGCGCATCCGGCGTGGACATGGGACGCAACATCTTCCAGTCCAGCGCGCCGCTCGCCATGCTGAAGGCGGTGAAGAAAGTGGTTCACGAGAACTGGAATGCCCGCGATGCGTTCCAGTTCTGGCAGGAAGAGAAACAGGGAGAAGCAAAATGAACGTGACGCTGGTTGAGATCAACATCAAGCCCGAGCGGGTGAATGAGTTTCTGGAGGTGTTTCGCGCGCCAACCACGAGGGCAATCAAGGAGCCGGGAATCTGCGCTTTGACGTATTGCAGGACCCGAGGTGAAAACCCGGTTCTTTATCTACGAGGCCTATAAAGACGAAGAGGCAGTGCTGGCGCATAAGCAAACGCCGCACTATCTGGCGTGCGTGGATAAGCGGAATTGATGTCGGAGCCGCGCAAGAAAACGCAGTTTTGTGGGGCTGCTGCCGGAGTAGCCAGTTTTGCCCGGTGGCGCTGCGCTTACCGGGCCTACGGGCAGGACGGTGCGGTAGGCCGGGTAAGCGTTAGCGCCACCCGGCGATGTTCAGGCCAGCGCCAGATCCGCAAGTATCGCGGCAAGCGCCGCGCGGCTCACCTGAATAGCCTGAAGCGGGAAGGGGAGCGCGGGTGTTTTCACTTTCCCCAGCACTTCTGCCGCTGCCGCTACCACCCGTAAGCTGCCGTAACGGCGGAACAATTCCCAAAGCGGCTCCAGCCGCTCGGATAGTGCCGCCTCTTTCGAACGGGCAATCGCCAGCGCTGTTTGCGGAAACAACCCGCCGATCACCGAGTACCAGACGTCAAACCCGGCATGCAGGGCGGAGGCCGCTCGCCAGTCACCGGCGATGCCCAGCGTGACGGTATCAGGAAGACGCGCGCGTACCTGCGACAGGTCTGCCGGTTCGCGGCCAAGCTTTATAGACCCTACATTCGGCAGGGCCGCGACGGCAAATAACAGTTCATCGCTAAACGAAAAACCGGTAGTAGCGGGATTATCGTAAATGCACAGCGGTACGGAGATCTGGCGGGTCACCGTTTCATAGAGAGTAAACGCTTCGTCTTCCGTTAATCGCTGGTACGACACGGGTGCCAGCAGCACGCCGGAGACGCCTGCCGTCTGCGCGTCGTCGTCAGCCGAGCGCAGAATATCGTCCAGCCGTAATGCGCCAATGCTGACGATGACCGGAATGTCATCAGCATGCGCCACCGCGCAGCGCGTGCGATTCGACCGCGCTCTTCTACGGTCAGATAGGCATAACTTCCCGTTGAGCCGAGAATGCCCAGTGAATCCACGCCAGCGTCGACCGCGGGACGCAGAAGATTGATGAAGGACTGCTCGTCAAACGCCCCTCCTTAAGGGGCGTTAACGGAAACGTGCTTAATCCGTGAAACATCGTGTTGTCCTCTTACAGCGTCAGCAGCTGAACCTGAGCCGTGGCTCCCGGCATCAACCGCTGCAGGTTGTTGACCAGCTCTTCTCCCGCCTCTTCCAGTGCCGCAAGCGGCATTGACGGCAGGCTTTCAAGAATAAACCACATAGACGTCGCCCGGCTGTCCAGACGCGTGCGGACTCCCTGTCGCCAGTTCCAGCGGCGGCAGGTGACGCCGGAGTCGTCGCGCCAGATAACCTCGCCAGCATCCGGGTATTCCACCCCGGCTGGCCCTCTTTAAAGGTATCAAACGGCTCGCTGCCGTCGGCCAGCGTCAGGCGCAGGCGCACACCCGAGTACGCCGCGAGATTTTCCCCACCCACCGGAATGGCATGGCGAATGCTCACCGCGTTATAGATATCCACCACCGGATCCAGCGACGGCAGCGAACCGTCTTTCAGCACCCGCTTGCGCAGGGCCGCGGCGGAACAGGGCGTGCGTTTCGGTTTCGCGCCAAAGGCTTTAAACACCTCATCCCAGTCTGAAAGGTGTGCATCAGCCCACGGCACATCGTCATTCAACATCTGCTGGCAGGCCTGCGCCAGCGCGGCGGGCGCAACCTCCGGTTGCTGGGTAATCGGCGCGGCTTCAACCAAGTGCTCAGCGCCCGAAAGCCGGGCGCAATGTCGGCAAGTCGCGAATCTATTGACGGCGTTACGAGAGACATAAATAATCCTGTATTGACTGTTTTATACCATGGTAATGACCAATGACTGATAAAGTCAATATAATGACTGCGCAGGGTGCCGATGTTGCCCGAAGCTCCGGCCGTGGCGAACCGCATCCGCAACTGGCGCAAAGAGAAAAACTGTCGCTGGACGAGCTGTCCCCGCCGCGCCAGCGTCAGCAGGATGCTGGTGGTGAGGATCGAAAAGGGCGCAGCCAACCCCAGCATCGCCATTTTGTGCAAAGCTGGCCGCCGCGCTCGGCATCTCGGTGGCGGATATTGTCAACGTCTCCCAGCGAGCCGCTGGTGCACATTATTGAAGAAGCGGCGATCCCGGTTCTGTGGCAGGGCGCACAGGGCGGTTACGCCGAACTGCTGGCAGGCACCGCGGGCCCGACATGATTGAGCTGTGGCAGTGGGGAGATGCATCCGGGAGTATTTCACCTCGACAGGGCATCCGGCGGGAACCTTTGAGCTGCTGCACGTGAACGAAGGCGTGTTGACGCTGACGGTGGACGAGACGGTTACGCAGCTGAATGCTGGCGCGTCGGCGGTGGCGAAAACCGAAGCGGCGCACGGCTATGCGAACGAAGGGGAGAGCGTACTGCGCTTCACTATGACGGTGGCGGAGTTTCACCGTTAAAAAGCAGCCCGGTGGCGCTACGCTTACCGGGCCTACATATGCAGTATTTTGTCGGCCGGGTAAGCGTAGCGCCACCGGCGTTGATTACGCTTCTTCCACACTCACCTGAGCGCGGCCAGCGCTTTGCGCGCCGCTTTCAGCACCTGCTCACACTGCTCAATCGTCAGCGTCAGCGGTGGCTCAATGCGGATGGTTTTCGAGTTGTTGAGCGTCCCGGCCACCAGCACCCGCTGGCGGAACATCTCGCTCGCGAAGCTGTAGCCGATTTCGTTGTCGACAAACTCGATTGCCATAATCCCTTTACCGCGCGCCTCCTGCACAAGGTCCGGGTATTCCCGGCCCAACTGGCGGAAGCCGTCCAGCAGCATGTCGCCTTTCTGCTCCGCCTGCGCGCGGGCAGGTTTTGCTCCAGCAGCACGTTGATGGTCGCCAGCGCCGCCGCACAGGCCAGCGGGTTGCCGCCAAAGGTGGTGGTATGCAGGAACGGATTGTCGAACAGCACCGAGAACACCTCTTCCGTTGCTACCGTCGCGCCTATTGGCATCACGCCGCCGCCGAGCGCCTTCGCCGAGCACAGGATGTCCGGCTGAACGTTTTCATGCTCGCAGGCAAACATCTTGCCGGTGCGCCCCATGCCGGTTTGCACTTCGTCGAGGATCAGCAGCGCGCCGAACTCATCGCACAGCTGACGCACGGCGGGCAGATAGCCCTGCGGAGGCAAGATCACGCCGCCTTCACCCCGGGATAGCTCAGGGATCACCGCTGCCACATCGTCGCCGGTTTTACGGCATTCACTCAGCACGGTGCGCATGGCGTTAATGTCACCGAACGGCACGTGGCGGAAGCCCGGCAGCAGCGGCATAAAACGGTTTGCGGAAGGTGGATTTGGCGGTCGCCGACAGTGCACCCGAGTGATTTCCGTGGAACGCGCCGCTGGTGGCGACAAAGGTGAATTTCGCGCGGCGACTGGTACGCTTTGGCGAGTTTAATCGCCGCTTCGACCGATT